>NW_010973092.1:12707949-12842497 GCF_000737465.1 Haliaeetus leucocephalus | reverse complement strand
TGCCCGCCAAGGCTGACGGCCTGCGGCTCCCCCTGCCCGCGCTCCTGCTCCTGCTCCTCCTCCTCCTCCTCCTCCCCCTCTTCTCCTTCCTCCTCCTCCCGCCGGCAGGTGCGTCCCGCCTGCGGACCGGGCCGGGGGAGGAGCTGGCGGGGGGAGGCAGCGTGCCCGTTCCGCGCCGGTGAGGAGGCCGGGGTCACTGCGGCGGGCTGGGGTAGGGCAGGGCAGCCGCCTGGGGTAGAGCTCGCCGAGGTGGTGTAAGAGCTGGCTTCGTCCTGCTAACGGGTCTTCGCCTAACTGGGCCCCGGCTTAAATCCGGTTGCTTGGAAGGCAGGTTCACGCGCAAAGGCTCTTTCAGGAGCGCTTAGTATCTCTTGCAAAGTTTCAGGTACTTTAGTTTGATGAAATTCTGGCATAAATTTTTTGCGCACTTGGGGAAGCTAAGGCTTAGAATGAAGTCATTTGCGGTCAAGAATTGTTTTCTTGTTTTTACTTTAAATGGAACTTGACTTTTTTATTTCTTTCAGAAACACTTTTGACTTCCTTGTGTGAGACGCGAGTCCTTTTCGTGACATGGGTTCATAACCTCTTCTTGAGCCAAGATCAGCAAAGAACATCTATATAAATAAATACCCTTCGATCAGAGCTCTAGGTAAACTAAGTAGAAATCAATCGCTTCCTTTCCTTTTTTTGGTGCTTAAGCAACTCGATTCCAGGAGGTCACAAAAGGTATAACAGAATATATTTAGACATTTAAAAGTATTATGTATTGTACCATGCCAAATCTCTTGCATGACGCAGAGTGTTTTAACAATCTCTTTTAAGAGAGTTTGACATAGTACCTAGAAAAGGTGAAGGTGATACTTATGTCCATTTAATTTTCTTAAGTCCTACATATATCTCCAAAAGATCCTATATACCATTTGGAAAACTGTCACCACATCTATAGAAGCAGATGTAGAGGTACCAGGCTTGAGAAATTCTGGTTTGCAGCCTCCAGGTTGTAAAGGGATATGATCTTTTGTGTCTGAGCTTCTCCCTGTCTCTCTATTTTGTTTCCTTTTTGGGCAGCCTGTTATTCAATTGTCCTGGAGGGCAAGCAAAGGTTTCCATTGGTGTGCCTAGTTGTTAAGCTTTCCTCAGGAAGCAGCCCAGATGCCTTCTGTCTGTATGTGACAGGCTTCCGTCTCTCTTCACGCTGAAGTCCAGTCTGACACCTCTCTTTTGGTCTCTGGCAGGAGGAGCAGGCTGCTGTCACTGTAAATAAGATGGCTGAGTGATCCTGCTCTGTTCATCTTTCTACAACAGAGAAAACTCCAGCTGGGGCTTTTAGCCTTACTGTGCTCATGTGTGGCAGCTTTGGAATGAACTATGAAATCCATTTACAGCCCACTTAACAAACAGTGATATATGCATCTGGATATCAAAGCAAGCTGTTTGCTGGAGTTCAAAGGCAGCTTTGCAAATACTAAATCTGATAGGTAAGGAAAATGACAAAGGAAACTGATATGATTGCATAATTTCTGTCCCCTGCTTCCTTCATGTGCTTTGCATGGATGTAGCTTCAGGGAAAGAATAAAACGGGAAGGATTATCTTCCCTGGGTTAGCTCTGACTTAACAGTCCTTGCTCAACAATACGCTTCCTGGATGGGTTACACCTTTGTTATATTTATATGTCTCTAGTGCAGATTCATGCAGATGCACTGGTCAGAGGGGTCTCCTCTTGCAGTCAGTGAAGTGAAATAAGTGCTTCCAGGGTCTGATTCAGCTGGCCAAAGGTGGGTATTGACTAGCTCCCCACTAATTGGAAAGTGAGACTGAGATGACTTATGCCACTGCAGGCAAGTGCTTGAAATCCTTTTGTGTCTCTTTTTGCCCACAGAGGTAGGGGTAACAGCTGTTCCTGAAAGAGGATGTGGTGATCGCGGCTGTGAGTTGCTTAAGTGCCCAAGAAATGTCATCTAAATAGAGAGTACATAGGGTAAATAGATAAAGCAGAAAGGATGCTTGGGATATGGGCACTGTGGAGAGAGGATGTCGTGGTTTAACCCCAGCCAGCAACTAAGCACCACGCAGCTGCTCACTCACTCCCCCCCCATCCAGTGGGATGGGGGAGAAAATCAGGAAAAGAAGTAAAACTCGTGGGTTGAGATAAGAACAGTTTAATAGAACAGAAAAGAAGAAACTAATAATGATAATGATAACACTAATAAAATGACAACAGTAGTAATAAAAGGATTGAAATGTACAAATGATGTGCAGGGCAATTGCTCACCACCCACCGACCGACACCCAGCAAGTCCCCGAGCGGTGAATCCCTGCCCCCCACTTCCCAGTTCCTAAACTAGATGGGACGTCCCATGGTATGGAATACCCTGTTGGCCAGTTTGGGTCAGGTGCCCTGGCTGGGCATGAGAAGCTGAAAAATCCTTGACTATAGTCTAAACACTACTGAGCAACAACTGAAAACATCAGTGTTATCAACATTCTTCACATACTGAACTCAAAACACAGCACTGTACCAGCTACTAGGAAGACAGTTAACTCTATCCCAGCTGAAACCAGGACAGAGGAGCACAAAACATTGTGTCTCGGAGATGGGCAGTGTGCCAGTTCTTGCTTTTTTCTCTGATTTAGGAGAAAGACAAAATCAGTGTTTGGGTTTTGAAAAGAAAAGGATTTTGAACATATGTTTTTACTTGAGGAAAAGCTATAAGGAGTTGATGGACACAGGAATTTTGCCTCTACCCTCACTCTAGTCTCTGAGCTCTTCAGTGTGTTAGAAGCAGCTGCAGGCTCCTGTCCTTGCCTATGATTTCTGCTCCGAGTTACTAGTTCAAGCAATTCAAGCCTAATCCCTTGACAGGGGGAAGACAGGGCATTCGTATGTACAAGTATGCACTGCATATGTTAACAGGACAGCCAAAACTAGTGCCCCATCAACTGGAGAGTTTCCATTAGCTCATTAACAGTTGTTAGGTGTTGAGATGTGATAAGCTTTCTCCATTGCAGACTTGTTACAGAGCAAAACTACCAACTTTGTGTTTGCAGGGAAGAATTTCTGCTTCCTATGGTATGATGTGTCCAAAGGAGTTGTCTAAGCTGGAAACACACCATTTAGCATGAGAGCGTGAGATACGTATAAATGCATGGGTGTACATCATTTGTGACAAGGGGTGAGGAGACGTTTCAGTGTTGGGAACTACCCAACCTGAACTGTGGATGCTGACCTTAGTTTAGCCAGTCCAGCTATATCCCACACTTCCAAAGGTGATGCAGGAAGATGAAACATGTTAGTAAAGCAGCACAAGAAGTGCTTAACCTTTCTGGAGGTATCACCCCAAAACCTGGCTTCATCCCAGAAGAAAACCTTTGGCTGAGAGCTTTCAGTACAGTGACTCATTGTTTTGAAGTGCTTCATTTACGAAGGCCCACAGTAACACCCAGCTTTCAATGATAGGCCATTCAGAAGAAGAGCTGCCTGAGAAACGGAAGTATTTTTGGTAAGGATGGTGCTTGCAGCACAGTCATTTGCAAGAAAATATTCAGGATTGTGGCAGGATGGGCTGTTTAAAAATGTCCTTGCTTCCACAGGACAGATGGATCAAAAGCAGAAGCAGAGGATAGGTCAGCTTTCTCCTTCAGCAAATATTTCCAATGACGGTCCACAGTTTATATGTGAGCCTTTACAAATAGAGTTGTAAAAGACATTAGAAAAGCTGTACGTTGGAACTCTGGTATAGAAGAAGGAGTTGGCAGGGTTTATCTCTTGCTTATAATTATGCTCTGTGGACAAGCTACCAAATCTGTGGTCTCCAGACAAGAGTCTGAGGGTAGTAGTGAGAAACCATAATGACAGTCCTGCTTTGGCTACTGCTGCTTGTTTGCACCGGGAGGACAGGGGTCATCTTTTAGGGTTTATTAGGTGAGGGCCACACTTCTGCCATAAAAATGAGCAGCAACATTTTCACTGTTTTCAAAACATACAATCATGTTTCTCAATGGTGTACGCTGGCCATCTCCATAAATGAGGTGGATTTCTGCCTGAGAATATTTCCCGATGTAGTTTAAACTCCTTATCTATCTCTTAATCTCTTCTTCCCCCAGGAGTGAAGAGAGACAAAAATCACAGATTTTATGTTAAAGTTGGATTCTAGCTTTGTTGCACTCTTCTTTCCAGCTCATTAGTGGGGCAAGGAAGGGAGCAAGCAAGTGGAGGTTATTGGTTTAAGCATGCCTGGTCTAGCAAAGGGCAAAAAATCTGGCAGTTTGAAATGGGAAATGAGTTGTGCTCTTGGGTGTGACTGTCCACAGGGAGCCGGGGCTGGTGATGCAGAACTTGGTGTAGGCTCTCAGGGTACATAACGCCTCTCTTAGCTGCTCTAAGCTTATGCAGGAGGAACATAGATGTTCATAGCTTGAATTTCTGTGCGAAGATAATTACCAATAATGATCTTGGGACTGCCATTGAGGACTGTAAAGATGGTAGCAAGTGAATTGACTCTTTCAAAGAGAGTAATGATCGAGTGTAATAGTGGGGCACAGTCATGGCAACTGGTATGGAGTAAACATATCTGTGTTAATCTGTGTAGTCCTTAAAGTAACCCCTGGATTAATAGCTATTGTTCCGTCACTGGCAGTAGTTATTGTAATAATGCTCTAGACTTTCCTTGGTGTTTTCTGTTTTTTACAGATAGAGGGATGCCCTTGAATAGAGTTGAATTTAGAGATTAGTGATATGAAGATGACCGTTGATATGGTCTGACAGCCCTTTCAGATACTCATTATGTCAAGAGCCCCGTTTGGTGGGTGGGATTCAGCTGTCAGGAATATGAAAACAGATTCATTACTGAGCCTTCTGGAAAGGGATTTAGTTCCGATACGCTGTCTGGATCATTGCCTGACTGAAACACACCCCATGGCAGCTGGAGGCCCTCATTTGGGGCCTCCCTAATCTTGACTTGGAAGAAAGCTTCAAGGAAGTCAAGTGTGCTACTTACTCAGCAAGGAAATACATTTTCCTCTTGTTTCAGAGGACTGAGAAGCCCCCTTCACAATATCTTGTAGAGAGTACAGACCTTGGCACTACAGCTGTTGTGTAAGGAACATCGGTTAGCATTGCATTCCCATTCTTTTGTGGTCCAGGGAAGATATTTAGGGTTTCTCTGGGGTTTTTTAATGATTGGTTTCAAGAACTTCAGAAGATCACTGAAAATAATTTAAAAATGACAGAATTCTGTAAACTGTCAAATAACGTATGCTAAAATAATGTTAAGCTCTTCTGCCAAATCTTTGAAATTCCTTAAGTAATAAGCATATATTTGACAGGAAATCTGCTAGATTTCCTAATAGTGTAGGCAATTTCAGTTCAGTTTAACAGGAAGTAGTGGAACTCAGATATTGGGTAAACTCTAGTTAAATTGTATCTGTTTTTTTAATTAGGTGAGAAAGTTTCTGTGATAAGGTAAATCTTTATAAGGCCCTGAGTGATTATGTGATTATTTTGGATTCAGAAAGATTTAAGCTATACAAAAACTGAAAGAATTAAAAGCTTTTGTATATTTTTTTTTAGTTCATATTAGTAGAAAAAACCCAACAGATTTATTGCCTTTTGGCATGATAGTACTCAGAGATGGCTCAGGAAATCTAATGCAGAGAAAAAGATTGGATCCTGAACTACTGAAGGTTTTACAGTTGACAGTTACAGAATGAAAATGCTCTCCTTGGCTTTAGCGTTTATGAAGATGGGTGAGGAAAACTCTTCAGAATGACTCAGAGTCTGCCGTATGTGGGCTGCCTGCTCCAAGAAACCATCATTTTACTGGCATTGTTATGTATTTTTCATCTGTGCTAGGAATTAAATGGACATGATTTGGACCAAATTGGTTACTTCTGTTGCACACTATTAAGTCAGACTGACGCCAATAAATACCTTAAATACCTTTTGTTTCTTCCTCATCTTTGCTGAGCAGAGCTGTTTTTTAGTGTATTCCAGTCCAAAAGGCACAATCCTTTGGTCAGATGATCTTTAGGTTGAAGATATTTGTTAGTAATACCTAAATTGAGAGGTATTGTGAGATGCACAAAAGCATTTAAGTACAACTAATACACTATTCCTGATTATTCAGAGCTCTTGATCCCATCTAGGGGACAGTAGGAGAAGGCAGGGTAAAGTAAAAGCCAGTTTGAAGTGAGATGAAGTCAAAGGCAAGGTGAGTATCATTTAGCCCTCTCAGCTCTGACTCACACTCAAGTTTTCAGTGGTTACCTAACACGTTTCCAATGTACGTTCTCCCTGAAGTGTCCTTTGTTATAACAGAGACTCATGGAGGACCAGAGTTTGCAAAAAGAGAGAGACTCTCTGGAGCCAGGGATTCATACTGCTCAAAATCAAGATGACCCTAATAATGGTTTTCATTGCTCATGTGAGTCCATTTTGATTGCACTCATTCTGCAAGCTACAGCAGCACCACAGTGAGCCTCGAACCTGGGACCCATCAGGTAGACGTGCTAGGCCAAGGTGTGCGCTCCTGTGACTGCAGCTAAATCATAACAAGTAATGGATTAAGCTTATTAAAATGACAGTATTTCTGTAAGCAAATGGTGGTCGTATGTGCCCCGCTATCTGTTTGTGACTAGGAATGTGCAGGGAACAGAGCATTGAGAAAGAGGTTTTCAGTGCTCCATGTTTGTTTTTTCCACTCAAGTGCTCTGCATGTGCATACCGTGTGCATGGCCTCTCCCTGAAGCGTACACTTCTATATTGAGATCGGGGGGGATTTTAGCCTTCAAACAAGCTGAATGTGGAAAATGTAGATTGGAGCCAGGCACTGTGTGGGTGAGAAGCAAGCAAGGGCTTCCCACGCATCTCTACAAATACTCCTTAGCTCCAACACTGTCAGTCCCTCTGTTTCCACTGTGAGCCCCTTCTCAGCTCTGCTAATACATTGCAACTGGAGTGTAGGCACAAAGGCCATGTACTGTGGTGTAATGCAAATGGAAGCTATTGCCTTCATTTTTAAGCCACTGTGGTAAATGTTTTCATTTCTTACTGCGCTTGGACAGGCATCAGATCCTGCAATAGAAGCAGGTCATGTATTACATTTCTGAACCAAATGAAAAGGCTTTTGAGAATTTATTGAAAGTATTTTTCTAATTGTTCTGCTGAGATGCTGTTTCTCCTTTTTTTTCATTGCCCTCTCCAAGACTAAAAACTGAAAATATATTCAGTGTTGAAAGAACTGTGAAAGATAAATCTGGAACGGACATTTCCCCATAAGGATTCATCTGTCTGCATGGTGTTTATGAGCATGACCTGCTAGTACACTTGGGCTGCAGCCATATCTCCATGCATCTCACTAAGCAACACAGCTGCTGACTGCCTCAAGCACTGACATTTACAGGGCGTGTATCATCCAGTTATTGCTTCACATCCCTCCAGGCAGTCTTGATCATCAGCTAATTAAAGTGTATGGCCTCTTCTGCACTCTTCCTTGGAGCTTCTGTTTTGTGAACACAGCTTCCCATTGGTGACCTGTTTATTTCGTCTCCGAATTTTACTTTGCAGCATGACTGTGACTTAGTTTCTATCTGAGTAAACTTAAGTACCAGAGACATGGAAGGCTGCTCAGTAGAAAGGATGGCTCACCTTGTGGTCTTGTGCAACCTGACACTGTCTAGGGCCCATTTGAAGTCAGATGGCCTACAGCTTTAGTGCTAGGCTAGCTTTTCAGTCTGCCTGTGGAAGTAGTCAGCTTGTTGCTCTGCTTCCTTCTTTCAGCACAAGTAACCTCAGTGTATCTTTGGATTTGCTTGTCTGGGCACATGCCCTGCTATCAAATGTCACGCAAGATCTCAGGAATGCTTCTGGAGCCTAGAAGAATACAGAAATATGGAAAAACAATGGTGTTGACAGATCAGTCTCCTGAAGACAGTTTAGCAAAGGCCCAGCCAGCCAATTTCTTATTAGCTAGCTGTTCTGCTAACACGTTACCTCTGGCGAGGAAAAGCGTAATCAGTTGTAATCCAAGAAAACAGCTACAGCAGGCTTCGTGCTTAACACTTCTGAGGCTTACCACATTGAAAAAAATACACCGTGTTCCCAGGCCATAAATGTGATGGTGTGATAATTTGCTGATGAGTGCTAGTATATTTATGTGAAGAAATAAATAATATTGTTATTAGAGTGAATCTGTGAGAGATGGCAGGAAAGAGGTGTAAAGGAAGAAAGGAGCATCCTTTTCCAGTCAAATTCACTAGGAAACTCGGAGAAACAGAGTCACACAAAATTATATCTGACTCCCCATTTGCAAATGCCTGTCTTGAGCATGATGCCCATAGCAGTGACATCTCTCAGCGTAGACAGTGAGAGATGAGGTGGACACAGGACAGGTAAGGGAGAAAGAGGGCTCAGTAACAATCTAAGCAAAAGTGCGGGGACAAAGAGAGCTGGTGCATGAGAACTTGGTGCAGGAGGCAGGATTGTTGTGGTAGATAAACATTAGGAATTTGTATTATCCTACAGAGCTCATCCATATGTTCAAAGCAATGGGGCCAGATTCTCTCTTGCTGTTATAGCTGTTTGAGTATGTTATGAGGCAGGTGGAAAGTATTCCTTGGTAGCATCTTATGTTTTGAGTGAAAACAGTAAAAGAAATGAGCATGAGCTGGAGCTTACTGCAATGTACATAGAGGATTTTTTATTTTTAGAAGCAGCCAATGCGTTACATATTATTCAGCACAGGCAAAGACTCTGACACTGCTAGCCAAAATGGTCAATGAGAAGATGAACTCAGAGGCTGCAGGACTAGCTACCTTTAGCAAAGGAAATCAAGTACGTGTCCTTTCCATGAGACAGCTTCTTTTCCATAGAAATTCTAACATTGATGATGGACAATGTCATTTTCTGGGTTCACAGAAGCATTGCTGAGATTGACTTATTAAGCAGGAGCTGCCAGGTGGTTCATGACAGGCTTACTGAGTCCAACAAGCAATTAGCCAGAGATGACACAGAACATGGACATTTCATATTTGGTATTTCATTCCAATATGGTGTTTGAAATTGGAGACTTTTTTCCAATCAGAGCTGCTGACCATTTTGGCTAGTGAGCTACTGATCCCATTGATAGAGCCTTCTGAACATTGCCCATGAGTAAAACTCAGTGTTGAGAAGTTCATTTTAAATTAAGAAGAGCTATATTACTAAAGCACACAAAAATATAGGAGAAGACAACACTTCAAGGACAACAGCGGAAACAAAGAACACCATCACTATAGCATCCCCATGCTGCTGGTTCCATATCACTCTGAGACATTTCACACCAATGTATTGATGCCTTTTAATGGGGACAGAGAAAAGCTTTTCTAGGATTTCTTTAAGAAATTTGATACTTTGAGGTGAAACCAAGACAACCTGTTCTGCAGTCTTGCATACCCAAATCCAGACAAAACCCCATGCGAGCAGTTCCACAGAGGTGTAGGTCACAGGACTGAAGTGGCCCTGGATGGATTTTTTTCCAAACTTTCAATAATGGCCTATTTTTTTCACCCACTGCTCTGTTTTGGTGTTAACAATAGAGTTGAACTGATAATGAGTTCTTTTGGAAACACAGCCCTGTAAAAAATGGTCATTGCCAAACGGTTCCTAATACTGAACCAGGAACTGGCTCAAACTCTCTCACCTTCTCTTTTCAAATAGCTCATGCTCTTCCCATCCCACCAGCACCTATCACCACAAACACCAATAGTTTATCTCTTTCTAACTGCTAACCATTTTCTACATTGGTAAGTGTCTGGCTTCTTCTAATTAGGGCTGTTTCTGCCCAATGTCTTTTTGAATCCTAAAGGAAAATGATGTGAAGCTTTATCAGTGACTTTTACGTGGAGGAAGTATTTAAAGAAGTCAGACGCCATGGCAAGGAAGCCAGTTGTTCTTATCATGCACAAATTTTTTTCCTACTGAGCAACATTTTTGTTTGTTCAAAGCAGGATTTGTTTGTTTGTTTACAGTAAATACCTGTCACATAGCAACAGAAATATTACTAAATAATAATACATATAATGTTAAGCTCCTTGGTCTAGAAGCTTTTAATGAAAAAACCCACATATTCCTGATAAAAAATAATAAATAATGTCACTTTTCTTTTTACATTAAAAATATCTGTACATGATTACACAATATAACAAAGTACAATTTTATTTTCTAGGCTCAAGGTGGCATCTCTGGGTTAGATCTTCATCTAAAAAGGGTAGAGGCTTGTAGTCTTGATCCTGCATATTTCCCACTGCATGATAATAATTTTCCCAAAGTTGCAAAGTCTACAGCCTTGCCTACTCTTTCCATGCAAAGGTGAAAGCAGCGCACAAGAAACATAGCAACATCTACATGCGGGAAGCAGCTAAGAACCGAGATCTTTGCAAACAGAGATGTGCACGTGGTGATATTTGAAAGTCTTGAAACTTCCTGCCTCAACTGGAAGAGAACAGAAACAAATAGAAAAATAAAGGTGGAAAATGTAAGTAGAAGTCTGTCTTCCTAATGTAGCTAGGAAAGATGGTATATTTTTCAAGATGGCACTTAGTGATCTATTACAGACTGACTCTGTTTCTTGGCCAACCTTTCTTCTTGGTAAGAATGCCCAAAGTTTGCTCAGATGAGGACAGCATTGTCAGCTTGCCTGGGGTTTAAGGGCCACATCCCGTCCATTGGCCTCTGAATGGCAGAGGATGGCCACTGTCTTTTAGCAAGTGGGCTGGATTGAAGCAGTGCTTGCAGGGCCTTCTGGTAGCAGTGAAATGTCCCTGTAGGTCCCACTCCAGCTTGTCAGGCACTATATATACCCTATGAGTCTTCTACCAATGAACTTGGCCAGGAAACACAATAAAAGCATTTACAAAGAAAGCTCTGCAGGGTAGGGTGAATCTGCAGCTCATGCTGACCTTTCACCACTAACTATAATCAAAGGGCAAATATTTCCTCTTATTTTGCTGAAGAAGACGTAGTGCTGTTTCTCTCCTGACAGCATCCAATCACTGGCGGGCAGGATCTTGCGCAGGTAAAGCAGGCATTTAGTCTCACATCGTGTTAGGGCTTTAGCCAGAACTTCTAATCTTTAAGATCATGATACCACAGGACAGAGAGGTGGCTTGTACACAGATGGCAGCTGGAAAGGAATAACAGAACTCCTGCACTGGGTGGTTTGTATCTGTGTTGTTTCCTTACATTGACAGAAATCAGCTCGCTCCTGGAGTAAGGCTCTGATGCAGTCATATAGTCCAGCTGTCCTTGCAGATACAGGAAAGTCTGTTCAGCTGTTCTGCTCGTGTACCTTCCCATGCCCCCATCAATCTACACGTGTGCAGCTGGACATTCATATGAAGTCAGTGCAGGAGGCACCATGACAATGCAGATGAATGAGTTTTCATAAAGTCCTGCTGTCCGTGAATCCTTTAGGTATCCTGAAATGAATCTGTTCCTTCAGCTGGGCCACTCCTCTTCTAGGATCGTGACTAGAAACAGGACTCTTGGGATTCAGGGTCATTGTGGATGGGAAGCTTCTCATGTTCCTGATGATGCCCATTACGTAAAACAGTGTACCTGGGAGTGGAAAAACATAAAGAAAGATTTGTTAGTGCTAGTTAAAAGGACAAGCTTATGTAAAATGAGTTCTTGAAAACCCCAAAGCACATCTTAAGGCAGTACATCTTCCAAATATCCAGGCCCTACATTAAGCAAATGTGAATCCCTACTTTGCTCCATGACAGGAAACCAAAGCTTCAGTTTGATGCAGTCAAGGCAATCCCTGAAAACCAAGAACTTGTTGGTTTTCCTGTATCTAAAGTACAGCTGGTAATGAGAGGAAACCAGACCAAAGAACTAAGGAACACTGATTATCTGTGGATGTACTAAGCTGAAGGCACTTCAGTTAATGTCTTCAATGCAAGCATTTAAAGAATCATTTGAGACTAGCTTGGGAAGTGAATGCTGTTTAAGATGAAACCAAGACCAACATTTCAGGGCATTTCCACTTAAAAAAGAAAAGTTTTTCTTATTGCAAAGTTGGGTTTAGTGCCAATTCTAGTATGTTTTATCAAACCAATGGTGTTCAGGTTTTATGTCCTTTGGAGGTATCATATCATGTGTATACCTTTCTAATATTTTTCCAGGCTTTGGGCCAGATATGGAAAAGCAGAATTCAGTTGTAAGGAATTCCACATTATCTCTTACCCTGTGCCTCATCTACCAGCCCATTTCCTGTGGCCCATCTCAACATGGCTTTCTGAATAGAACTGTTGATTTTGTTTGCTAATGACATGCAGCTCTTTTCCCTGAGTGGTGTGCAATGCTTAGTAGGAATAAGCAGATCTGAGGTGATAGCAAAAATGTTGGCTAACTGGAGTAAAACCAATTTAGCACATCTTTCTAGAATTTCACATCTAATCATTCTTGTTTGCAAACCCCTGAAGGGTACAGAGCAAACCAGGTATCTTCCTTTGGCAGTCCATTCATTTAAACTAAAGCTGAAGCAAACCATCCTTCAAGTAGGTCCAGAAGTAGGAAGCTGCAAAAATAACTGTAAAAACATTTTTTTCCCTAGTCCAAATGCATATCGGGGAAGTCAGGTCTCTGTTAAGACTTTCCTCTCCTGACTGTTCACAGGTGTAGATACCTTATTTCTCTTAGTAACAAATATGCAAGACATACCTGAAATATCCACATCCCAATAAAGATTAAAAAAAAGAAAAAAGCTCAAGAAAATAGAAGACTGTAGCCATTCTCTTGCTGTTAGCAGAGGGAAAAGAAGTACTATCAGCCTCAGGATTTGTTTGAATAATCATTAGAAAAAAGGTCGGGAACTCCTCATGGTCTACACATTCAAAAACTGATACTATGGCATCAATCATTATTAATCTGGATGCATCTCTTTCACTGTTGAGTACACTTGGGACTTAGGCTCCTAATTAAGGTGCTTACAATGCCACTAAAATGCCTGAAGTAGATGATCTGAATATCCTACAAATGATATATCTGTTAGTTCTAGTAGATCAGCCATGGACTCAAAATGAAAGCCAGGCTATAAACTATACTGCCTGTCTGAATTTGCCCTGGTGAATATTCCTGGAGGAATTTACTCTGTAATGTACTAGATGCTGGTTTTCAACATGGTCAGGCTTGGTTGCCTTAATACAGGCACATGCAGGTATATCCATTGAATATACTCCCTTAATACTCCAACGCTTCAAATAATGATTATAAATTTCAAAAAGTGTGCTAGTTCTACCAACAAGATACAGACTTGATGTAAGAAACAACAAAAGACATTTTGCATCTAACACTGAACAGACACTCCGAATAGATGATCATGAAGCATACAAGTCATAACGTAATTTGAATTTTATATACTAAGTCAGACATGGCACATTGTGTAAGGCAATCCACCAAAGAGACCTTTAGCATGGCAAAGTCTCTGCTACAAATGGTGATACAGAGGATGAGAGCCAGGAGACCCCCTGCTCTGTGAACAAGGCAGACATAGTTCAGAGCAACTCAGAACTTGCTCAGAACCACAACAGACAGGCACTGAAAGCTGAATTCATACAGGACATCCAAAGAGCCAAACCTTTCTTCTTCTTCTGCGGTAGTCAGAAAACAGTTGTGCAAGATCAGCAATTTAGCAGGTGATGCCGTTTGTTACAAAGATGCATTAAGCTAAAGAGAAGTCATTAAGGTGTCCCAAGATCTCTTGTGGCTCAAAGTGTCTGTCTGAAGCCTCTGGCAGTTAGCTCAACACTTCCAGCTGTTTACCCTGTGGGGAAAGAGGACTGGTAGGAGAGGAGGAAAGAGCATTCATATGCAGGGTGTGAAAGCTGCGCTGCAGGGGTGATGGCTTGCTCTGGTACTGGCAAATCATCCCTAAAAGTCTTACCAACATCTCCAGGAAACTGTTAAAGGAGTCCTCCACGGTGGGCTTTTGTGTTACCAGGATTGTTTTCACATACAGTAGTTTTTCCCTTAAAATGAAAGTTCAAAGCTACCTGCCAGTTACAGGGCGACAATTTAGTGTTGGATAAAAGAGAGGATTATAACAAACCTGCTTGTTTTCACACCACCATGTCTTAACTGATCTGCTCTCTGAAAATACCATTAATTTTTCAGGCATCAGTATCTATGGGAAGCAAGTTTCAGAGAGATGGCAGAGCTGCACCTGAAACTCATTTTTGCCTCACCTACAGGAACGCACACTTGATGTGCCTCGGCTCTCACCCAGCTGAGAAGTCAAGCACCACAGGATTTATCTTACCGACCGCAAGAAGAAAACGACACTCAGACCCTGCCTGTGCGGGCTGAATGTTTCAAGAGAAATTTATCAAGTACGTTTGAGTAATGAATACATTGGAGGAAGCCATAATATAGTGAGCAGGAAAAAAATTTAAAAAGTTTTAAATGCATTATATAAATTATCTGCAGCAAATTAGTTGCTCAGCTTTCCTTCAGTGGGATTTGTATACACTGGCACATTAAGCTACCAAGCTCATTTACAAATAGCATCCCAGGCTGCCTCTGCCCTCTGCATCCCACTTCTCCCAGAACTGGGGGTGAGTGTTACTGTCGTTTCACCTGACAGCTTTACTCATATCATAGACACCACCACCCAGCAATAAAACCCAATAATGAAAAGGCATTACCACCTATAAAGGTACCCTGCTGCAGGCTGTTCACATACTTGCCAAATGGTACTTTAATTGTGATGATGACCAATTTGGAGATAATTGCTTCTGCATCTCCTGCTGTTTCTGACAGTCCAATGGACTCTTTAATTAACTGGTTGGATTAGCTCTCAGCACAGCAGAGGGGAGCCGTGTGCGTTTACCCTCTGTAGGCCCACGACCAGACTAAGATGCTCCAGCATTATTCTGGGATCTCGGCAAGAGCCGGGCAGAAAACACCAAGGGGATGCAGTGGCTGTTTGTAATCTTCCTGCTTTCATTCCCTGCAGAGCTATCCCCCACACCAACTTGTACAATTTATTAAGGAAGCAAAGCCAAAAAATTGCTGGTCTTTGGCTTCTGCAACAGTAATGGAAAACACTCACTGTTTTCAAGGAGCCTGAGGTCCCTGCTTAGTCTTCTCCTGATAAGCAAGCCCCCTGCATCCATCTCTGTCCCCTGGGATCATGCCTTCTTGCTGAAAAGCAGAAAGCAGTGCAATTTTGGGGCAGAGCTCCTGGTTCTGAACACAAAAGCTAACTGCATCCATTTCCTCGGCAGAGCACGACCCAGGAGGAGAGGAAGCCGTACCCCGATGGTGTGTGTGCCACTCCTGTATCGGAGCTCATAGCCACCAGTCCAGTTTCCAGAAGGGATCCTCTGTGTGGAGGCAGTGCCTGGGGTCCTTTGGACAGCAGGGAACAGACAGGAATTGGAAGGTATCTACTCTTTCCCAAAAAAGCCCCCTACCAACCCTTCATGCTTGCAGTATCTGTGTAAAGCTGCCTACACTGGTTACGCACACCCATGGCTCCTCTGCACCAGCCTGGGAAGCACAGTTTGCAGTTTTGCAGCTCTTTTACCTGTGAATTACCACCCTGGCTTTTAACTGTAGTCCTTGCTCTGAACACTCGTATCCATCCTTCTTCCCTAAGCTCCCTGGAAACTCGAGTTCATTAGCCTGCAGGCAGTTAGTCCTGGTGGCTGCTGTGGGGGGCAAGGGCCTCCTCACAGGTACAGAAACTCCGTGAGGGTTTGGATCGTGTTAATAGATACTGCTCATTAATAACAAACTGACAAAGAGAGAGCAAAGACAGCCTTTCCCAGCTACAGCTGAATCCCTAATGGGCTAAAGGACTTGTGTGGCAGCATCTCCTGCACTTTCCAAAGCCTCTGAACACACACTGGGCTTAGTGTCCTCTCAGCAGGCTCTGTCCCTTTAACCCTGGCAGGAGAAATAATTTCACCTAGAGGGCCATAATAATAGCAGAGAAAAAAAAATGAATAAAATAAATGCCCACAACAGTCCAAGCATGGCGAATCTTTCAGCTGGGCTGAAGGCAGATGAATGGAGGAAGCCGCAGCCATCCTAAACACGCTGTAGGTGCGCAGCTGTCTTTGCTCTCTGTTTAGTAATCCTTTCCCAATACACCTGTTTACATTGTTAATTGCTTCCATTTCTGAACTGGCAGAAGGTGGTTCCTATTCTCCTGGCATTCACTGGAGGCTGAGGTGAGGTTTTGCAGGTGTCCTTGGACTGGGTTGGGAAGGGTTTGCTTTTGTGAGGGGGGGATATCGGGAGCTGTTAACTCTGCTCCCCGCGACTTTTGCCACCTAAATCCACTCCCCCTCTGCCCAGAAAATGAAGGACACGTCGTCACCAGGTAGAGCAGAGATTTTGCATGCACATTCAGACACCGAGAGGTGTATGTTACTGCAGAAGTAGGTGGATGGGTGCCTTTATGGTATATATGTCTGTTACTGGTACTGCCAGGACAGCTCAGATCTCAGCTGGGTACACCAATGGCCACAAAGTCTGGGGAAGTTTAGACATGAACTATACGAAAGCTGATAAGCACAAAGTTTCATTGTATTTGCAAATCTTTTTTATAGTCTTTATATTATAAATGCAGAATAGTTACTGCCAGAGTTTCTAAATACCCCGTGGTAATGCAAGAATAGAAGATAAAAACCTCATCTCAAATTCTTTGAAATAAGTGCTCTTCTTAGCTGTTCGCATTAAATTCTTTGAAGCCTGTAATATACTGTAATGCTCCACCACTGGCTGCAACCATGACCTTACAGATGTGCTAGCCTGTGAGAGTCTCCTGCTGAACCCACACTCACACAAATCAGGAAAATTACCCCTAATTGAAACAAAACTGTGGTCCTCAGACATCCCTGCGCTGGGATTTGGGGTTTGTTGCTGGTAGTTCCCTACTGGACTGATGAAGGGAGCTCAGGCATGGCAGAGTCAGGCAAGGAGCAAGTTTTAACTGTGACATTCTTAAAAATTTGAAATAATAAGAAAATAAATAAATCTGCAGGGTTTGTGGCACTGAAAGTTTTCTTGTGTCTGTACCAGTTTCTATGAATTTTTCTTTAAAAAAAAACTAAAAAGCAATAATTCTGTAAAAATGACAAGTGAAATTTTTCATTTAAAGGCATTGCAATTTGTTGTTATTGGTTTTGGGAAGTGTCCTTTATTAATTTTTTTTTTTTTTTGTCACCTGCTTGCATTCCAAATGGAAGATTTCAAATTAAACCAAGCATTAAATTTCAACAAAACCGAAACTCTGAAAAGTCTAAAGCTATTCATGTTTTCTTGACAGTAGCACACTGTATCCAAACTAAAGCAGAAATCTGTTGTGCTGAGCTCTGGCAAGCTCCTTTCGAAGACAATGCATGCCCTGAAAAAAAATGTACAGGCTAATTTAGTTTACAGCTAGGACATATAATAGGTTGGAGTGGATGTTTAAGGGAGGTCCGAGTGTCTGAAAAACATGCAATTATAAAGACTTACTTGCTAGGTAAAAAATAGTGAGTTTCAAGCTAAAATCAGAGTGGTATAGAAAATGCTTTTCCCATTCTCCAAAAGTTTTCACAGTTTCAAATATTTTCACTTTGATCTGGAGCAAGTCTGCAACTTCTCATGAGAAAGTAAAGAAGAGAGAAAAAAAAAAGCAGACTCCAATTCATGTTCAAGGCTTTTTTCTGCCTCTTATCAAGGTGACTGATCTAACCACTGTCATATTGGCAATTTTGTATGAGTGAGCGCTCATCTGCCTGTCTCTTTCATTTTCTCCTTTTTCCAGTTGATTGCCAGCACTCTAAATGAAACATTTCAAAATATGTTTCTTCCTTCATATGCAACTAGAAACTCTCTCCAGAACCCCAGAAAGCTTCTCAGTAACAGTATTTGTACAGCCAATTTGCATCTTTGAAGGTTGTAACAATGGTTGCAGAGGCAAAGCAGAAAACACAAATATTCCTGGTTATTTTTAGTGAACACAATCAACTTTTCCACTGCTCTCCCATTCCTCCCACCTTTGGTTCTGCTCCCAGTGGGCTCAGACAGGCAGACAGGAGTCCTGCACCTTTGCACCTCACTCTTCACTATTTTCTCTGAGTTTTGCCTTCAGAATTCTGATGACCCCATGGTTGTGCCGCAGCTATGGGGTACAAGTGATGCCAATTGCTTTGGTGCAGAAGAGCAAAGCTTTCAGCCATAGGAGAGCTATAAACTACATTTCTGAGCAGCTCACCAGCAGCGCAGCCCTCAGACTGCCCACTGAGTGAAGGAAGATCTGCCACAAGTGGCATCTTGAGGTAGCCTGGATAGGACATATGCACAAGGAGATGTGAAGGCCAGGAATTAGAACCTGGATAATGGCCACAAATGGAGCAATAGAGACTCCTTCAATCTCAACAAAGAAACCTTGACACTGTGTCTCTGCTTTCATCCATGTCCAGACCAGATCCTGAAGTCTTGATGTGAAAATAGTAGCGCAGGAGATCTCAAAAACAAAATGCTGCAAAGGAGTTGAAGTGCAAAGAATTGTCTCCAGATCCATCACACCTTGCAAGATGATGAAGCTGGTAAAGTGAAGCAGGTACAGTAAGATTCCCAAGAAGGAAGGCAAATAGGTGATGATCACTCCCAGTTACATCACGAAACCTCTTGTTATTTGCCAAAGCACCCAGTAAGCACTTGTTGGAACTAGAGGAAGACAAGCTGTTACTATGAAAGATGTGATAAACTGTGAAGATTTGTGTTTTGCTTGAGCAGAGAGTCCAATTTTTAATAACAGAATCTACCATTATTGTACTCAAGTACCTAGGACAGCAGACCGTAGAAAGTGTGTGCTCGTAGGTAGAAGCTGGCTGGAGCCACATTGTAAGTGGAACTGAGCTTCCAAATTGAATAAAGACTCGAAACTTTCCTTAGATTTGAAAATTGTGGTGGTCCACAATTTATCTTTCTCTGCATTTTTCTTTCTCTCACAGCTGCAAAATTCTTCAGTGGTTTCCCACCTGGAATATTTGCAGCACCACTGTTGCAGCTTCACACTCAATATAGTGTCCATTTCTCAAAGCTCCTTTTTTTCAGATGGACTTACAGAGAAAGAATAAATAACTCTCTTCAATATCAAATTGGGATTACAGTTAACAATCACTTGGCAGACCAGAGTAGGTTATTTTAATGAACACATCATTCTGAAATAAGCCTTCCACCATCTGTCCAGTCCCATAATTATAAATGCAAACAACATAATTCATAAATGCACTATAAAAGAGAGGGAAAGAGAGAACAGCTTAGGATGACTGTTAGTTATTCCAGACAGTGATGCATCTGCTTACTTTATTCCTGTTTCAGAAGCAGTTAGAAAAGAGTCTTTTAATTCCGTATTTTGTAGCAGCTACTAACCCACAGTAAATGATTGCCTGTAGATCATAGAGATGTCGTTAAGTGCAGTACAGTTTCTGGTTGGCATCATTATTTAGGCATGTTTATGATTGAAGCACCCAGGAAAGATCACACAGACCATCCTGTACCCACATGGGCCAGGAATCAACTGTGAGCATGTTTTTCAGAAGAGCAGGAAAGAGCCTGTGGTGTTAGAGTGCCATCCAGGGTTACAGGAGCTAAGGGTAAAGATGACAATGCTATTGTTTCCCTGAAAAGGTGCTTTTGATATTTTGGAAAACTGGGAAATCTTGGGAAACAGAAAGTTGAGAAGAATGTAAACATAAAATCCAAGAATCTTGGGAATTTGCTATTTTAATCTGTGACATTTTGCATTTTGAAAGAGGCAAAAATTTTTTTTAATCTGAAATACACAAAATGTCAAAATAAAAGGTGAACAAAATATGTTGTTTCATTCCCATTTTCTGTTGAAAAAAATGAATACACATAATCCAAATTAAATGTATTTTCATGAAACATTTGATTTTAATACAGCTGCATATTTAATTTTCGGAAGGTCAGTGCAGAATTGTCCCTCTCTCACAATTACTGGGTTCATAGACTCCATAAAATTAAAAGCTTTCTAGTAACTCTGTAATCTCTGGGCTGAATGACTCATGCTTCTGGCCAGTAAAGTGAACTTCAATATTTGTCCATCAGTAGAAATCATTATAGCAGGATAGGAAGAATACCCCTTACGTACTCAATGTGATTCCTGGGGCAAAATGGAGCCAGAAATTACAAGGTCATTCTGTCCTTTTGTTGATATGTATCAACATTGCAAAACAACGTAAATTGGTTTCATATTCAATTCTGCAAAACTAGCAATATATCTAATACTTCTAGGACAAATAGCTCCTGTTGTTTCTCTGTGGGTTTCTCCTTTCTTTGTTTCTGAGATGAGCAAGATACTTGCAAGGTTTCCTAGCAATAAGGTTTAAGCTTATTGTTTATCATCCTTGTGCTGCATCTGATTGACCTGCAACCCAGAGGAGACCAGCGTGTTATCAAAGGTGAGTTTACTAAAGGTAGGTCTTTCACTGCACCTGCGCATGACTACCTGTGATCTGCTTTGTCCAACAGAAGCCAATTCAGAGAAACTTTCTCTTCTAAATATATGGGAAACCAATGAATACAAAAAGGAGTGTATGAACTCAGAAAACACAATGAGAACTGCTCCAAGAGAACTCCCTCAAATATCAGATCTATTCCTTTAACTCTGTAGAGATATACCTAATGCTTGTCTCTTGTGTGCTTTCAAGCGCAGGGCTCCCACAAAGCGGGCTACAGGAAGGTGGATTTCAAACCGGACAAACCCAGGCGTGGGGATGGTGAAGCCATCATCAGGGTTAGCTGCTGCTTGGGAGCTGAGTTAGTCTGGACGGCAGATGAACGTCTCCATCCCCTCCTCCTGTGACTATTTCTCTTCATTGCAAGCTGACAGCCTGCAGAGCCCACAAAGATATGTTATGATTTTCTGAGTAAAGTGGCTGGGGTAGATGATTTGCTAAATCACCTGTTGGAACTCTGCTGGAGAAACAGCCGGCCAGACACGGTCGGTATCTGTCTGTCCCTTTGCAGCCAGGCCCAGGAAAGCACAGTAATGTGGCAAAGAAAATGAAATCCATCCTCTGCAACGAACCTTACAACAGGAATATTCCTTTGCCTTCAATGTCCTTTATTCCAATCTTGGGGAGGAAGCATCATTTATCTGTGTGTAAAACCCACCTAATCAGTGGACTTGATGTCTCAAGCAGCATCAGCACCAAAGAGAAAATATTCCTGAATTCTTAAAATGTCCTAGCCAAATTTGAAGTCTGTCCTAGTCTTACTATTTAATTATTTTTTTAAAAATAGGAGCAAATATCAGTGGACCATTCCTCCTTAGAGATGATGCAGTCCTTTGGGAAAACATGGGTAAAATCGACAGAAATATCATCAAAAGTTCAGTTTTCTCATTGCAGCTGAATGGTGAAAATCCAGATCTCAGGAAAACATTTGGATTGCTAAATTATTTATATGGATATGACAGCAATGTTGATTTTAAAGTCCTTCATAGTCAAATGTAAATACAAATTTGTCTCTATGTCATGACGAGTGTTTATGTTTTTTCACTCTTGAGCAGTTATGCTAAATATCTTAATTATCTTTAAATCAAATAATGCTGTTCAGACCTTGTGAGCTGGAATTAAGCACTCATCATTCTTTACTAAATTTCAGTTAGAGGTTTTAAAAACAGCTGTCTCCAGCCCACATAATCCAGCCTTCAGTACATTTTGTAAGACTTCTACATGCCTCCTCAGATTTAAAATTAGCAGACAGTTCTCCAAGTAAGCAAAGCCCTTGAGTGAGAGAAACATACCACTGGAAAAAAAATTACTTTCTTTGTATCTGAGAAGTCACAGAAAACAAAGAAAGCATCTATCAATACGCTTGTTTCTCTCCTTTCTTTGTCCTTTTTTCCATCATTCCTGAAGGATGTTTTCCTCAGCTGACGCTCGCCTGTTCTCTCACTCGTACAAGCCAGCTCTGGCTGCCACTTGCTCTAATGACCTGCAGCTCCAGGACACGTTCCCAGACCGGCTCAGTCAGACAGGGGCCAAAGCATTCCCGTACAGTACCAGGAAAGTGACTGTAGCTACATGAGGGACGTCCTCGTCTCCAAAAGCAGAGGTGTGCAGATACTGCTTAGTGGATGCGTGACCACACTGACACACAGGCCCCAGTGCTTTAGGTTGATGTACAATAGAATTGTTTCATAGTTTTATTCTGGCAAAACAAGACCAAAATCCCCTCCAGTTCATTTATTTTTGTGTTTACAGTAGAAGCATATCTCTTTCAAGGAGGATGTTTAACTCCTCTGAAAAGTGCAGGCAAATAATAAACTAAAATATGATTTTGAAATAAAATGTCAAAACACTTCAGCATCTTTTTTCCTTTTCATTTTCTCCTGCTGAAAAAAATTGCTGAATTTGACCCAGTCAGTTTGTTTCCCTGGAACTGCAAGTGCTCATTATATCTTCCTTTTTTTATTCTTTTTATTGCCAGGCTCTATTAATGAATTTGGTCGAAGAAAAATTGTAGGAACACATTTAAGCTACTTCAACAGTTAATCCCAGCACACTGCTCCTTTGCTCAGAAGACTCTTGTTCCATGAATGCAGGAAAATCACATTGGTGTCTCTGGTAGAGTGCTGAACGCAACCCTTCTCTTGGCACAGGAAATAGATTGGATAGAGATTGATTGATGAAGATAACTAATTAGGGGCCTGGCCTGAGCCAGCCAAGGCATTTCACATAGATCAGCTAAGAAGCAAAGCGTCCAATTCAGTAAAAAATAAGGCTGAAGGAACACATTTTTCTATGTCATTATCTCTGGGTACTGGCTAAAACCTTTTGCATGATGTTACACAGTCTCATTGTATTGAATAATAACCTCTTCAGATGATAATTACATTCTTGATAGCCATCAAAAGTTAAAAACAGGAACATGACTACAGATACTTTAATGCTAAGCAAATAGACAAATGCTAAACGTGCTAATAAGAACAAAGATCAGCTAAGTTCTTCAGTGAGCTATTTTAAGAAATTGTTGATGGAAGATTACCAGGCACTCAGGACACCTCAAGACTGCAGAGGTGGTTTTTCCAACAATTTCTGTTTGGTTGTGGGCAAGCATGCCATTTCTCTGAGCCTTCTTTCATTGTGGATAAAATAGAGGCAATAATACTTCCTTTGCATGCCTTGTCTTTGGATTTTAGCCTCTTTGGAACAAGCATTGTGTTACATCAGATATGAATAGTGTCTGGTACAACTAAATCATAGTTTGGTTGAAGGCTGTGGTGCTCCAGCAGGAGCAATTAATCACTTACATAAAAAAGGTTTGTTTCAATTTTAAAATGTCAGAAATGCTTTCCAGGACAGAACAACCTACAGCTGTAGGAAAGGTGTTTTATTTATTCAAGAACTTCCTTCCTCCACTAAATCCTTCACACCCTCAGAGGCTTGGAATATCCTGCCTCTGCGTCACTGACCGTAATGATGCTCTCAGGCTGGCGAATAAAAACAGGGAGATGACTGAGTTTGGTTTGGGCCTCCTGTTTCCCATTGCACAGTCACAATAATTACATTCCACCTTCCCTCTGGTTCTTTTAGCAATGCTTACTAAAAAGGCTGAAGCCTCCCTGCGCTGTAATGGTCACGCTGCAGCTCTGCAGCGCTGCGCTTGTGATGCTGAGCTGGCGTTGGGACAGGACACTGCCTTTGCGCAGAGCAGCACCCACCGGCAGCTGTCCTCTCTTCTGCTGACCATGTAATACTGCTGTCCTGTTTTAAACTTCAGCATCTCAGTTTTACCCGACAGAATTTCAGACAAAGGGAACGGTTGAGACTGGCCAGGCGCTGTGCCTGCTGGCCCTGACTCACACTGAACGGGCTTATTTTCAGTTGCCTCCAGTGGAGATTGCTCTGAACATCCATCTGATGTTTGTCACTGTTGGCCCGTTATTAATTGTAACATGGATGTTGCTAAGACGTGCCTGAGATTTTTAATAACTTTTAAAGTAAGAACAGCAAACAATCTCTGAGTGGGGCCTGGAAGAGGCGAGAAATAAGCACGTGATCCCTTGAGCGTATACGTTTGTGACGGTGTTTGTACAGCTTGCATATCTTCCTGTCTGCCCATTTCCTACCTCTTGTCTTATGAAACCAAACCTTCAGTAGCAAGCAGCTGAACAGGTTAAATTTTTCAGCATAAAGCAGTGTCACCATTGAGAAAGTTTATACTTTGGGAGATGGTTACCAGATCTCCTCCATGAGCCAGAACACTGAACTGCTGATGGCTCGGTGGCTTTTCAGACATTAGTCAACAGGGCTCAGCCGGACCTTAAATAAACCACATAACCACATACCCAAAACACGCCATTGCTGTTGTCAAAGTTGTTCTCTGCTCTCAGCCTGACCCAAGCAACAATGCTCAACTGACAATGAAGTTTCTGTTTCCCAGGGAGCTGATAAACCCTCGTAGCTGCCACCTCTGTTCTCCTGTGGCCTGGTTGCATTTTTCCTTTCTCGCTCAAGCAGGTGCCTGTGCCTTCCAGAGCTGTCAAGCGTGGCAGCTTTCAAACAGCAAAACTCATTGTAAAAATAATGAGCCTCATTATACCATTAGCAGTTTTGATCCTGTCAGAACAATAGCTGCCACGTTTCTCCAGCACATCCCAAATGCATCTCACTCTCCCCTTGCTAGAAAGATTAGCAGTTTATATCTCACCTCTTCCTGGGTGTAAGGGTGAGAATCACAGGCACCCCTACGCGGAAAAACACCCGACTGGGGATGTGCGAGGGATGCCGCCTCTCTGCTCCCCTCTGCCCAGCTCATGGAGACCTGCTGGGGCACGGGCACCCGCATCTTTCCCCAACAGCTCCAGGTGCTGAGCAGCACTGCGGATCTTAAACAGAAAGATGATGCTAGCTAATGCCACTCCTGACCCCGCTGGAGGGGTTGAAGAGCCGCCCTCACCTTGATTGCTGAACTTGACTATTGCAAAATATCAGCATATTGTGCAACAGTTTAAAAATAAGCCTGCTTTGCTTTTTGTTTAGAGCTGCTGAGACAATGTCTGGAGAAGCAGCCTTGGATCTCATGTCACAGTGAACCAGGGAATGAAGAAGGCATCACCGGGAAGGTCCCCAGGCACCTGGGCTGAAAGGTACTTTTTCCTTGTTCTAACAAGTCCAGTGGAGGCATTAGAGATATGACAGAGGTTATCAGCTACCCCATGCAACCCCTCTGCTGATGCAGGGCAGTACCACTTGCCATTACTTTATCCAGCCTAATTTTGGTCATCTGACGGGTGTTTCTACAGTGGTTCCCTCAAGAGACTACTTCATGTGCTAATAGATGTCATCATTGACAGACTTTGCTGACAGTCATCTTAATGACACTTCTCCTATCTCCCAGCTTGGAGTTCTCCCTTTTCCCAACCTCCTTAAGCTTCTGTCTTTCAGCTACTTGACCTGAATGAGGTTTATAAGTTTCCCTGTTTTCCACTACAAGACATTCTGCTCAACTTTAGCAAAAGGCCTTGGACTTTGGGTATTATGAACATAAATGTGATAATGACTGGTGATGAAAAACATGGGATCCACACAGCAAGCAAGATGATGGTGTCAGTCCGGAGATGTTGACGTCTTCCATCACAGATTTGCAACTTGTTAGTGATACAATAGTTGATGTTTCCACACGAGAAACAGAAACTTGGGCACTGAAGGACAGAAACTAAACTAACTTTAAAATCAACAAAGCAGCTATTTGTTTTCAGTTGTCTAAATCCATTTGCTAATTACAGACACCAGGGTAAACAAGTAAGCAATGAGTGAAGCCATTCAATGCCATGCTGCAGAAGACGGGCACTTTCCTCTCTTTCTCACATTAACTCTGTATTTCCATTCCTCTCTAATTAATGTTAAGTTTGGCACTACGTTCTATGCTCTAATTACCTGCTGATTTTGGCCTACAGTTCATTTTTGCACCATAATTAATGCAACATTCATAAGAGGCCCAAATCTGATAATTAGGAGAGTGCTTGGAAGTGCTCACTTACGTTAGAAATACACAGCATCACATTGAGCGGTTTATAACTACCCGCAGATGGGATAGCTCATAATAGGCTTGTGTTTTTTAAGTAAGGTGTTTCAATTACTGAAGTACAAGCAGGATCAATTAAGAATATTCAAATGGAAGATAATGAATGTTTTTTTATAAATGGAGATCTCTCAACTGGCATAATCAGATCTTTCATCTGCTAGGAAAAAAACTCCACAAGCCATTAGTCAAAGCTGTGGAATGAAATAGTGGCAAAACCACTTGGAGCTGTTTCCTTGTGCAATGGAGATACCACGATTTCCAAATGTGTTGCAGACCAGCAGCCATGAGCTCCAAGACTGACTTTTGTTTGTCAGGCTTCAAACGTGCCACAGTGTTAGAACTGCAGCTATCTGGGAAATGGGTGCCTTTTCTGCAGTGAAGTATCCAGTGAAAAATGACAATTGCAGTTTGTTGAAATCTTCTGGCAAAAAATTCTTCATCATTTCATGTGTCTACTTTGTGTGTGCAATAGCAGAACTTTTTTGTGTCAAAACAAGACTTTCTATAAAGAATTATGAGTTTTATAACAAAAGTCTAGCATATGCACATTGTTAATGTCAGTCACTAGTTTAAGTTCCTTTCTGAATAGCAAACTATCACAACCTCCCTCACAGCATCTGGGGCTCACGCATGTTCCTTCCTACTCTACAGCCTGCCGGTAAGTTTTCTGGTCACCAGGGTACGTATCATCCTTTCCTGCCTTTTGTAGGGCCAGTTCACACATGTGCCCATGCAATGCCTATGGGTTTGTATCCTGGTAACTTCTGAATACGCTGAAGGCGGTGTTGTGAATCTACATATCTTAAGGCACCTAATGGTAAGATCTGAAAATTATATTTTCTGGTAATGGAACAATGACACAAAAATTAAATAACAAAAGACAGTATTAAGATTAAAATTAATAATAAAGATTCTTGTTGGTGCCTTTAACCTCTCAACTAGTATCTACTTTGTTTTAGGTTAAGCTGTAGTAGTAAGTCTGACTAACTGAAGTTAAAGTTTCTTTAGCTACAGTAGCTGCTGCCTTTTCTCAGGTATCCATCCTGCTCCCAGTGAAGGACAGGTCAGATAGCATACACCATGTTTCACCATGTTGTGTTGAATGGGAGTTGCACTTGTCTTTCCTTCTTCCTCAAGGTTTTTCACTTAGTGTTTCTATGATATGCATTAACTAGCACATTCCTGACGTTAGACCGCTTCTCTCTTACAGCCCATTGTGTATGAATTTGTAAAACTTTATACATCTTATTATGAAAAATATTAACATGGCAAAATTTTGAGCTGTGCTCATAACTAGTCTTATTTGGTAAGCATTTTATTAGGATTAAATGTCACACCACAGATGGTGACATTGGAAGTGGGTGCCTAATTTGAGCAAAATCTCCATATTCTCCTCTGTACAGCCTTGGTTTGATAAACGGACACGACATTTTCCCTCAGTGAGCTAAGGGCAGCAGCAGACCTTCTGTGCTCCCCATCCTACTCTGTCTTCCCATATACACCCCACTTGCAAACATTAATTCCCTGCATCACTTTCATAGACAGTTGCTCCTCATTTTTAGCTTGGTTAAAACCAATACCAAAATAAGCCAATAAGTACATATTGCTTGGTGGCTGTGTTTTCATTCCCCTGTTGTTCTTCAGGAAGGATGATGCTTCATTTGCTTATCCGCCTTCCCTGCCAAGAGCTATTTCACAGCTAGGTTAGATCGTCTTCAGGAGTGTGCTGGGGAGGACAGGAGGTGCCTTTGACAGCTTCTTCATTTCAATATGATTCAGAGGTTGCTAAGTCCCCATCTTCTGTTAGCTATATCCCCAAACATCCTGTGATGGTAGCCTGTTATCTGACTTCAGCCTTTCCAATTTCAACAGGAGTAGTTCCTGGACATCTGCTAGTGAGGATCTCATAGGAGTGATGCCAGCTACTGCTGCCCTCCAGACTCAGGGACCCTCTGAACTTCTGCGTGCAAGAAGGACCTAAGAAAACAATTTCCTCATCTGAGCATCATAGAAAGCAGAATCTCATCTCTTCTGAAGATGTCTAAAAGAAAAATGTCAAGCTCATTCTGAACATTTGAATACACCATGTCCAAGGACACTTATCCAAGTGTCAGGAGAGGCAAAAAGTCTGAAGAGGAACGAGCATAGCTGCAAAGAGTTTCTAATCTGGGGGAGGGTGAGGAGAATCCGGGAAACTAGGGAGCATAATCAAGCAGACATTTATGCTCTGGTGGGTTTCATAAAGTAAAAAGAGCCCTAGGCAATCCCTGTTGAGATGCTCGGTTACACAAATGCCTTATAGATTGGAACATGACACTTAAGAGCTGTATTGATCAGTGTATTGATTTTGATCATAGGAGGAGGTAACTTGTGCAATCAAGCTATCTGGCAATCAGCTGGGAGAAACGCACACAATAGTTGCTGATAAAGTCATATTACTTCCCCTGCTGACACAATTAAGTTTTCAGTTTCCTTGCAGAAATACAAGGTGGGGAAATTAAGCTTCAGGTGAAACTAGTCATTTATTCTACTTGACGTAAAGTCAAATGCTGGCAGAAAACAATCCAAAAATATTTTATGAATATTGAGTCTTTGGATTGACTCAGCCAAGTTTGAGTCCTTTAAGCACATGTGAAGCTCTGGAGTTTGTTGGAATGGGTCTGTGGAATATATATATTTTCATGGGCATTCAAGTCACATATCATAGTTACACCTGCAAATGACAGAGAACAACCACAACAGTATGTGGTACATAAATCTGAATGCTAACTGTCAAGACGGATCATAAATATATTTGTCATTTGTGCTGTGGCAATAGTCATTGTATGTTTTAAATATCACACAGGTTCAGAATCAAGAGACTGATTTGCTTCAGATGGGACAGATAAGCCCAAAGTCACCAAATCTCATGGCAAATTCTGTTCTGCAAGATCAGCTTTCTCAAAGTCTTATCACTTCTTAGCACAGGTACAACCATTCTCCACAGCACAAGTAGTTCAGAAAGCACAAGGACCCAAGCACAGGTGCCTGGGAAGAAGAGTGGATCTCCCAGCAAGTCCCAGGTGCAAAATCTCCCTTCGATCCACAAATGAAACTTCTGTCTACATGAGAATTGCTGTTAGCTTACTTAAGGAATTTCTTTATAGTTTATCCAGCACAAGAAATATCAGTATCTTATTTAAACAAAGAATGCTTAAAACGTAAAACCGAAAACAGACATAAAGTAAGCAAAACCCCATCTGTGTTTTTCCTCAGTTTATGCTGGTTTAGGTCCTTCGGCCTGAGCCAGCAAGGTTGTATTGGTCAGGTTTTTCTTTAGAGGGTGGGACCTTGACCAAGTCCTTGCAGCGTTTTCCCTGAAGACATCTGCTTACCTGGCTGAGCTCTGCCCTGTCTTTGTAACTAACGGCATCTCAGAGGCTGTTGCTGCCCGAGGGATTCCTGGACTGAAGGAGGATGTTTAAAGAGAAAATGCTGCTCCAGCAGTCAAACACAGCTATGAAAGCATGCTGGGAACATTCAGCTAAGGACTTTTGGGGGGAGATCAGATTGTGCCTTTTTGTCCTGTCTGCTGCTGCAGTGAGGATATCTGCACGTGATGCCTTGGAGGTTTATTCCTTCAGGCAGAGCTGTTTTTCTTAATCCAGGCTAATCACAGAGGCAATTTCTTTCCCCTCTCACATACTGAATCTCTCACTGGTGGCCCCAGCCCTTCAACCTATGGACCTGATGTCCAGAGCACCACAGTCCTATGCTGCACAGTAATTCAGATGCATCATTGAACCCACCATACTGCAGCTTTCTGAGCCTTGGCATAAGCTGGTGGAATGTCACCCTCTGTCTGTGTCTCTTGATGTTTGTGCCTGTGTGTGTAAATATTTTATTTGCATCTACCTGCTGTTAACACTAGGCTACTTTTGCTATTTTGTGATTTCTTTTAGTCCTTCTGCAGTTATGAGTGTCTTTCAGGGCTCACAAAACTGGCAGACCCTACCTGTCCATTGCTTTATATATTGCCTTCAAATTTAAAGTGCAGAAGCGAGTTCAAACTTTTGAAGGTTGTGATATCCCTTTCCTTGGTTGCTCCTGGGCCTCTGTATTTTCTGCTTCAGAGGAGACGACATAGTCAATAAATCTCTGCCTTAGCCTCTGCTTTGGTAAATAAATGTTGATGAGATTTATGTTTGTTCCCCTTCTTCAGGAAAAGCAAAGCAATGATACATGTAGCAAATGGAACAGAAAATTGCATTTTAGCCAGCAAGTTTCAAATGTAACTGACTTAAGTTTTGGCTCTGCTACAACCATCACCGGTCCATCCTCTTACGAAATAAACCCAATTTTGTACCTGCAATTCTTTGCGTTACATAGAGGCAATCTAATTGCACTTTGTCCAATAATTTAGCAAAAGGTCACACTCCTGCATGATTAGCATGATACTTGCTACATGTATAAAATACAACAAGGTTTTGCCCTCTCTTTATGTAAACTCATCTCTGTTTCTAGAAAAAATGGGAAGGTGTTATTAGCCCTTACAAGAGAAATAGCAAGAGGTGGGCTGGACTTTGCAGACATTTGTTGTTTATTATTTTACCAATGCTTGCACTTCTTAGAACGGTCTGACAGTACTAATTATTTTTAAAAGTAAATGATTTATTCTAGAGTGGAGATCTCTTATTTGGCCAAAGCATATGGTTTCCACACACTGTGCCTCTAAGCCCTTCGCTTGTGCTAGTAATGACTCGTTATTTATAAGTGAGCAAACCCAAATATTTACCTTTGGGTATCTAAATTGTGGCACTGGTTTCCATCCAGAACTGCACTATCTTAAAACTAATATCTGAGAACAGTATTATCTGGGGAGAGTATTGTCACACCCTTGGCTAATGAGCACATTTGAGAAGTGTGATTTCAACCATACGTAGCAATGAAATTAAAAGTTTCCAAACATCCCCTGTGATATTGAGAATATCAATACTGAGCTCCTGGTTAAATGTTCCTGTTTCAAAGCTAGATGTGACCCTGAGAGCTCTGAGTTTCTGCTCCAGATGCTCACACCGAAAGAATAGAATAGAATAGAATAGAATAGAATAGAATAGAATAGAATAGAATAGAATAGTTTCCCTTCCAGCTGAAAATACATTATTCTATTCTAGTGAAAGGGAGGCATGAGACTACAAGTGATTGCAGTGTGAGAGAGGGGGGAGGAAATATTTTGGTTAGATTTGAACATAGGATTAACACAGAGAAAATAAAACCTATTTATTACTCTATGGAGCAAGAAAATAAAGGAACATGTACTGGTTTGAAGGCACTAACAAAATACAGAGGAGAGAGTTATGCATGCTAATGCTGATCTGAAGAAGGAGATGCACCTAGTCTATCCCTCTCTCTGTTCTAGTATTCTCTAAACAAAAATAAATAAATGCTTGGGAGGTGTTGAAAGACAGCATGACAAGAGCTGAATATACCTGTTACAGAGTTCAGTACACCTGTTTTCATGACATGTGTCTTGTTGACTCTTAAGCTCACAGATAGGTGAGCTGACTTAAAATCTCTGGGCTGAGCACACTGCAGTAAAGTAAGGGTAAAGCAACAAGTAAAAGAGCCTTAGGAGCTCACTGCTGTCTCCCCCTTACAGTTCGCCAACATGGAAAGACAGAAGACTGTAAAGGACTTGGGATACTGAAGACACTGGCCCAAGATGGCAGCTTCTCCTGCCACCTTGTCAAAGCATCCAACCTCGACTTTCTCGCTTTCTCTGGAAGCCATGGAGCAACCAGCCCCCGGGATGTCTCAGTGATTACCTGCATGGTCATGGGAAGGATTAGAAGGAAACAGATGATCATAAAACTCATGGTTTTCAGTGCTCAATCACACCAATTATGCCAGGGAAATAAAAGATTTTTAGGATCTGACACCCTAAAGCAACAAGCAATTTTTTTTGATCACAAACATCACTCACGTAACAACCAGCTCACCTCCTTACTTCACCCCCAGACCATTTGCTATTGCAGACCCATAAAATGGGTTTATACATCATGATCCCCACACTGAGCTTGCAGCCAAATCTCTCTGTGTTTTCCCTAACAGTGTAGCAGAGGAGCTTAGGATGGGTTACCTGAAAAATAACCTTATTTAGCAAGCGGAGGTTGCAACTGTACTGTCCCTGTTTTTCTCATGCAGTCAGGAAATTACTTTCAAACAGGACCACAGATCTGGTGGCTCCAGATAGACTCGTCACCTCATATACCATCCAAAAAAGCAATTCAGTTACCAACATGGAAGTAATTTCAGCTGACTATATTGGTGCAAAGAGTGTTTTTCTTGCTGAGCTTTACAGCTTTTGAGTGATTGAAAAGCACTAAGCAAGATCTCACAGTGATTAACAACAGTCTGAAAAACATGGTTTCAGCTACAAAACTTGGTAATATACTGCCACTTAACTCTGGTGGGAATTCCCAGACTGGCTGTGAACATGCCATGAGGACACAAAACCAGGACATTGCGGTACCGAGACCTCAGACTATTTAGGAGGATGCATGCCTTAATGAAACAGCTATTTAAAAAAATGAGGCTGTCATGTCTGAGAAATAAAGTATGGAGAGAGACTACCTATTGAGATCATCTATTATATAGGCATTAGGTTTGCAAAACCAGAAGCTGAGAAAAAGATGTATCAGGAGACCCAAGAAGAGCTGCTGATTTCTGCCTGGAACATGGGCATGCCCTGAGCACATGTATAGCAAGAGAGCATCACAGCTGAGGCACAAAAGGTGTGACACTGTAACAGGTCAAATGGGGATTTCTGGGGAGGGATTCCCCAGTTCTTGTAAAAAAAATATCTCTAGCTTGCTTTAATGTTTGCTGTTTGGGTTTTTTTGTTTGTTTTGTTTTGTTTGTTTGTTTGTTTTATTTGACCCAGAACAACTAAGCTTCTTGCTTTCTTTTTATGGGAGGGGCAATTTAGGATTCCTCTCCTGAACTGATGACACCGATTACTGGAATTATCCTTTCATTCTGAATAGGCTAAGAAATGCTAGTTTCTCCCAACCATTTCATACACCTGGTCTGCCTGAAGTGTGATAATTCTGTTACACAGATAAACTGTGTTGCTATCAGAGTAAAAGATCAGAGAAATTAAGAACACACTAATCTAGCTGCTGTCTCAGAGAGAGCTTGTAGAGGAAATCTTGTGTATATTTTGGCAGTGCTTTATCTGTGCTACCAAGCCTCCAGCCACCACTGTCTTAACTCTTAGCTGTGTAACAGGCATGCCTGTGTTTGGCCAAAAAAATGGGTGTGTTCCAGGCACTGAACACAACCTCATTAAATCAACTTGGGTTGGTGAGGCTGCCATAGCAGTGTTACTGAACAACATGTTCCCGATATGCACCTTCATGAATTCAGCATGTCGCACCCACCTTGTCTAGCCAGTTTTCAATTGCTCAGTTTCATCTTCTCCAGCTGAAGATCATGTTGCTTAATTAATCTTAATTAAGTGTTGTGGGCATCTCTCGAGCTCAATTATCTCTTTATTTAATTACAGTAACATACCATATAATGTACTCTGTTTGATGGGATGTTTTGCACAATAGTTTAATCCAGAAACTGAAAGAATTAATTCATTCTTAGAATATGTCTCTAAACGTGTGGCCAGGTAAACTGCATGTTTGTCACAAACGCCTGGGCTCACTAGTCATCGTACTCTATTGCTGATGTTATACACACAGAATAACCAGAAACGTATTGCCCGGTTCCATGGCTCTCAGATCTCTGTAGGCTGTTCTGAAGTACGAATCAGACTAACGTTAAGCAAAGATGTCTGGCATTTGTCAGCCGAAAGGCTTGGCCACAGCCCAGGAGAGTTTACGGTTTTGCTCTTGTTCCATAAACATTTACTCCCTGTGAACTGGCCCCTCTCTGCATCCCCATCTATGGTCTGAGCCACCTCTCAAAACGGACCGACCGCCCAGGGAAATCTGATACACCGGTGCGAACTCCTGCCAGAGCAGAACCAGCACAATGCAGGACCACTGCTCCTGGAAAAGCACCTCGGTGTTTGCGATGGCTTTATGACAAATGGGAAATTTCCTTCCCTACCACCTGCTTGCATATCTTTGCAGGGCCATACTAGTTTCTTTTTTCAACAAAGCCCAGAGCTGCTGGCCTCCCCCTTTTCTTTGCCAAAAAGAAGCTGGGTCAGTGAAAAATTGAACATTACAGCAAAACTCTTGCAGCAAGGACAAAACTGAGCAGAGGCAGGGGACTCCCCCGAGCAGACTGTAGCCCCTGAGCTCCCAGGGCAGCGTGGCCCTGATGCTGCTGCACTGCTGGGCTCTGCTCTGCTCATCAACTTGACTTGTGGCACCCTTTGCTGTCATGCTTTTCTCACTTTGCTGCACATGGCTGTTCTTTCTTGAGCAATACAAATGGAGGGGAGCACGACGTGAGCTGCACTGGCAACCAGGCGAGGTATGCAACCCCTGAAGACAAACGCTTTCTCGCGAGCCACCCACCCACTCACACAGACATATACACTCAGTCAGGCGCTTTTCGGTGAAAGTACAATACTTGCTAAAGAAAAACATGCAGGGCCTGACTGGTTTGCTATCAAAATTTCCACGAACTTTCTGCTTCTTCTTGAACAGAGCAGGGAGGTTTAGATGCATCAGCAATCTCTCCATGTGCAGGACACTTGGGTTTTGCAGTTTAGGAGGCTGATGAGAACATGATGATCCTTGGAGACTCAAAAATAAGTACTGAGGGGGAATTACTCCAAAGCAGCATGCAGCTTTCACTCATACTTCAGGAATCGGCTTCATCCGAATGGGGAGAAAATCCAGCTGGCCCAAAGCCCTTACAAGCATAAATGCTGGTTTTCCGGTACATATGGCAGTACCATTCAAAGAGCTATGACAATGATACTGTTTATAGCTCTGAAAATGGCGCTGCCATCTGCACCATGGTGCAGCGGCTCTCATCCCCAGGACGCGACTCTGCAGCAGGACCCGTCCTGTGCCCTGCTCTTCTATGTGCTCAAGTGTCCTGCTAAAACACAGCACAACTCCCGGGTCCTTAGTTGAAATACATGAGAATGGAGGCACTATTTCGGTTGAGAAATCCCTGCCATCTTAAACAAAAGCACCCTTGAAGGTCCCGTTGTGGTTTTCTGGAGGAAAAGGCAAGGAGATCCTGGCTGCACAGTCTTCTGCTGCTCTTGGTACAGTTGGCAGTCAGGGGAAGCACCGGCCCCCCCGTGCTATTCCCTGCAAATGTTAAGGAGGCTGTTGCAGTGGTGCAAGGGAAATACAGTGGCACAGGCACATATGCACACACACACACACACACACGTGTGCCAGTTCCCTCTTCGACCCTGCAGTTTAACAGGAAAAAAAGGGAAAGCCTTCCTCTCTTTCCTGATTCTTCCCATGACTGGCACATTTTCTTTCCTTCACTTTTGATTAAAGTCCAGATGTTGCAGTGGAAGTGTACTGCACTTCCCTCCCGGACTAGTCAGTAAACGCTGCACAACATTGGACATTAATTTCTCCTGGAGAACAAGCACGTGGCGTTCGCAGGGCACAATGCGCACACTGCACCTACCAAACAAACTGCTGGATCTCCACTTTGCAATTCATCCCAGTGTGCTGCTTGCAATGAAGCATTGATCATTATTATTGCCCTTTCCAGCTGGAAGCTAGTTCTAGGCTGGGTATTTCCAGTAGCTCTTTGAAAGCAGTCTCAAAACGGAAAGATTTATGCTTCAGAAAATTGTGCAGCCCCTCATTTGTGTTGCTGAAACATCTTTCCAAGACAACTGTTGTATGACTGCAGCCATAACTCCCACCAGAGATTATCCTTATCACATTAATACATTGTCAAAGTAGGAAGAAAGATAAAAAGGAGCTAACTTTTCCTTCTTCTTGGCAGTGGCATCCTATCTGCAGTCCCCCAGGATGATTGTGGGAAAAGGTTTGTGTTACAAGTTGGAAATACTTTTTCTGATGTCTGAAGCATTTAAATCAGCTGTGTTCTATGACAGGCGCTGACAGCTTTCCTCTCAGTGCTTTTAAGCCTCAAAAAACTCCAGCAGGATCTCAGATAACTTTTCTGCAGCCTTGCTGATTATCTCATCAATAACAAACTGTGACAAAATCAACTGGGGTACATAAACAAGGACAAAAAGAGAAGCAGGAGAACAAGAAGCAGTTTTGTCATCCCAGTTCTGTCTCTAGCCCATGCTAAACTGGCCCAGAGCTGGTATGACCTGCAGGGGTGACACTGGCTCGTGGGGTTGGCCAGAAGACTACTGCCACGCTCTGGCAGAGCTGCCTGTGCCACAGCCGTGAGAAGGAAAGCGAAGGTGCCCACTGGTTGGGACATCCTTCTGGGTATTGACTTTGGCTTTCAGGCCAGCTGGGATGGACACGACAGCTCCAGCACAGTATGTCAGCCTTGGGGATTGACTGGAGGACCCCACTGCCTCTCATGCATTTCCTTAGCAGTAGCTGCTTGCCCTCCCGAAGCTCTGCATCCTCGCCTACACAAAGCATCCTACCACTGTCCTGGTTTCAGCTGGGATAGAGTTAACTGTCTTCCTAGTAGCTGGTACAGTGCTGTGTTTTGAGTTCAGTATGTGAAGAATGTTGATGACACTGATGTTTCCAGTTGTTGCTCAGTAGTGTTTAGACTATAGTCAAGGATTTTTCAGCTTCTCATGCCCAGCCAGGGCACCTGACCCAAACTGGCCAACAGGGTATTCCATACCATGGGACGTCCCATCTAGTTTAGGAACTGGGAAGGGGGGGCAGGGAATCGCCGCTCGGGGACTGGCTGGGGGTTGGTCGGCGGGGGGGGAGCAATTGCCCTGCACATCATTTGTACATTCCAATCCTTTTATTACTACTGTTGTCATTTTATTAGTGTTATCATTATCATTATTAGTTTCTTCTTTTCTGTTGTATTAAATCGTTCTTATCTCAACCCACGAGTTTTACTTCTTTTCCCGATTTTCTCCCCCATCCCACTGGATGGGGGGGGAGGGAGTGAGCGGCTGCGTGGTGCTTAGTTGCTGGCTGGGGTTAAACCACGACAACCACGTACATTTTTTACCTTCAGTTTAACAATTCAGGATGGCATCACGAGTAACTCAGGTTTTTAGAGCAAGGTTAATGCAAGGGCTAAAATAGCATTTAGGGAGTCCATTTATCTTATAGAAATATAAACAACTGAATTTTCTATTCAGATTATAATATAAAGGGCTCTAAAGCAATATACTATCTCAGAGAGAACATCTGCATAGGTTTAAGCATGGATTTTCTAAGTGGCAATTTGATTTTAAAGACTTGGCAATACTCTGAATTTACTTGGCCCATGAAAGGAATATATTTAAGCAAGGTGCTGTATTTTTTTATGAAATCATTGTTCAGCAGCACAGTCAATCCTCCTTTTTGACTACAGTTTTTTGGGATCTGCTTTCTTTAGTATTTCAGGAAATGTATGCTGTCAAAACTTTGTAAAGAATTGTTTAAGGGACCAGGAATGTAGGAGTGTGTGTGTGTTGCTCTGGCTCTGTAGGTAATTGCCTAAGTTCAGCAATGGCTTAATGAGTCTGTTGGAAAACTTCTCCCTTTGGCCATCCCTGTGGAGCTCCATTTGGGGACCCCATAATGTGTAGCTCCCTGGCCAAAGGAGCTAGCAAGTTTTTTTTAACAGCAGATACTTGTACCAAAATATTGTAGTGTGGGTCCATTCTGCCCCGATGCTCCAGCTCTCTGCTCTGACTCACAAAGTGAACCTCCCATTGTCTTTCACCAGCGACACCAAGGAAGAGTGTCGTGGTTTAACCCCAGCCGGCAACTCAGCCCCACGCAGCCGCTCGCTCACTCCCCCCGGGTGGGATGGGGGAGAGAATCAGAGGAGTAAAAGTGAGAAAACTTGTGGGCTGAGATAAAGGCAGTTTAATAGGTAAAGCAAAAGCCGCACACGCAAGCAAAACAAACCAAGGAATTCATTCACCACTTCCCACGGGCAGGCAGGTGTTTGGCCATCTCCAGGACAGCAGGGCTCCAGCACGTTTAATGGTTAGTTGGGAAGAAAAATGCCATCACTCCAAATGTCTCTCACTTTCTTCTCCTTCCCCCAGCTTTTTATTGCTGAGCATGGCATCCTATGGTCTGGAATATCCCTTCAGTGGGGGTCAGCTGTCCTGGCTGTGTCCCCTCCCAACTCCTTGTGCCCCCCCAGCCTGCTCGCTGGTGGGGTGGGGTGAGAAGCAGAAGAGGCCTTGACTTGGTGTAAGCACTGCTCAGCGGTAACCAAAACATCTCTGTGTTATCAACACTGTTTCCAGTGCAAATCCAAAACACAGCCCCATACCAGCTACTGTGAAGAAAATTAACACCATCCCAGCCACAGTCACTCATGTCCTTAACAAAAGAAATGGAGCAGTCCACATTAAACAGGGAGGCAGCCCCAACCAAAGTACTGCTCCTAACTAACTCTACCATTGCAGCCTGCCAGGGATTCTCATTTCATCACAATTCCATGTTTTGGAACAGCTAAATTCACTTCCGAATGAATCATGTGGTTCAGAGACTGCCTTGGCAGCCTGCATGGATTTTTTTTTTTTGCAGACCCTAATCAAAGTAGTGGTGGCTTTAAAGACTGTGATAAACAAGGACTGGTCTTATCAATGTCAAATTGTGAAATATAGCTCTGCACATCTCACAACCAGGATAGCAGGAGTCCATCCTGTGAAGGTGCCTGCCAAGCCATGGGGTCAGGTCCCCCGTTGCTGCTAGTTAGGCAGAGCAGTCTAAGAGACAATGGACTGTACTGATTTAAACAAGCATGAACTGGCTTGTGCCAGTGTCAGTTTGCTTTTTTTGTCCTTGCTCCTTGTTGCTTTCCGAAACTGAGCTACTTTCGCTGTTGTCCTGACCTCTAGGGAGGTATTCTTCACTTTGACCAGGAAAGTTAAAATCCTACCAGACCAGACTGGTAAGGTTTTGTAACTAGCATAGATACAATTGACTATACTACGGAAAATCACGATTTTCCTCTCTGTGACTAGCAGAGCAAGCAGAGAGGTGTTATGTTCAACTGTTAGTGGGTCACAGGATTTGGCAGCACCTCAGTTAGCTTGGATTGTTCCAGGCAGAGTCAATTATTTCACTGTAAACCAGAGATAGCAGCACACTGAGATGGAGACTGTAGATCACCTTTTGCTTGCTCTCTTCACTTGAGCTTTTTGGAAGAACTGCAGCCAAGACAGATTACAATTAAGTGACGGACATGCCGAGCGATGTTTGTGTAGGGATAAGAGCATATGGCCATACGATGGGAAATGACAGTGGAGAAGTTGTCAGAGGGAGGAAAGCAGACACAAAACTCACATGAGGACATTTCACAAACACCTGACACAAAGAACTGAAGGAGTAACAGACACGTTAGACATCTATGTTTGAAATCTAGACCTTTGAACTCCGTGCTCAATCCCCATCTAATTATGAGCACCCAGTAAAGTCTCTTAGATCCCTAAATGCAAAGAACCCAGAAGAGCTATGAACCTGCCTCATGCAAAAACTGCAGGAGCCTCCTAACCCAGGTCTGAGCGAGTCTCAGCTTTCCAGCCCCATCCCATCGGCTCAGGCAGGCTGGCATTCGTGACAGCAGCTTAGAGAGCAGAAAAGGATTTGGGGTTCAGCCTTCAGGTCTCTTTTTTCCCACTGAGAGTCAGACTTGTTTCTCCCCCATCCTACAATGACCCACCACCTCCAGACTACTAACTGCTTCTGAGTATTGATTCCCGCTCGTGTTTTCTGTTGGAATTTTTTATTCTGCACAAGTATTTAAATACACATGCAGTGCAGGAAGACTTTTTAACTTCTGTGGCTAATGCCTCTGCTTAGGAAAAGGAAGATGAGGTGAATGCCATCTCCTAAGCCACTGACTGCTTAAATATGGCAGTATCACGTAGCACATCAACAACTGAGAAGAACCAGGACAACCTGCCCTCTGCACCTCATTCCAAAAAAACATCTCAAAGGAGCGTGACCAGCAGAGTGAGGCACTTCTTTCACCCCACCTCACTCTCATTGCCCTGTGGGCCAGCACAGCTCGTGTCCCACCCATGAAGGAGCCCAGGGGCCTTTCAGAAGGTGACATGACGTGGCGAAAGGGTCCGACGGCCTAAGACTGCACTTGCACTCTGTGCATGCTTATTAACAGGCATGCAAAAATGAGTTGAGGATGACAGTCAGCTGGTCCCAGGCAGTGGCTTTAGGTAAAGGAGTAAATTGCAAAATTATAATCCCCAGTGAGAGAGCTCACCCTCATGAGCAGGCAATGAAGCTCTCCCTGAGCTGAGATACTGCCTGTTTACGGTGTCTTTCAATGCTGTAGAACAGTGTCTTTTTCATAGCTGAAATGTGGCTGGGGGTGCTTGTGTACAGAGTCTGGCCAGGAGAGGGTTACCAGAGACAGCTGTCCCTGCAGAGCAAGGAGATGGGTAGGGCAGCAGGAAGCCTAATGAGCCTCATTAGCACCAAGTGCCTTGGTAGAGAGGAGGAAATAAAAGAGCAAGGGTGGGAGAGCAGCACTTCTGGGTGCTGGAGTGGGTGTGGTGATTAAAGGAGCTGTATTAGTGCTCTGTTATCCCGGGGAGTATTGAAAAGGTGAGGGAAAGGTATTACAAAAGATAGCTATGAGAGGGAGTGACAGCTGTGCTAATCCTGTTCTCACTGACAGTTATTTCAGCTGAGGAAATCTTTGTGGGTTGGGAGTTAAGAGGTTTGTACCTGGGCTCTTCCAAGTGCTTCCCTTTGTCTTTCCTCTCTCCTCTCTAGCTGTAAGTGGCTGTGAGGCTGCGGAAGGACCTGAATATTGCTGAAAACCAGAGCTGCTTCTCACAGCCTCTGAGGCTTGGGAACTGAGTCCATCGGGGATGAAATGGTGTGGGGTGACGCTGACAGTCATTGCTGGGAGACTGCTCTCCCTGCCCTGGACACTGCAAAGGGTAAGAAGACCTCTATTTTGAGGAGCTCTGCTCCATGGGTGCTTTTGTCCCTGCAAGTGTATCCAGGGGATAGTCCAACCGGCTCTGAAATACCCCAGAGTCTCCTCCTAATCCTTCAAGTTTCAGTGATGGCCAGGAATGGGGGAATGGTGAAAATTAGGCTTTTCTTCTCGTCTAGTAATGTACTTTCTGAGAAGTACTCAGCATTCCCTTCCTGTTTAGCCAGGGATGTTCTCTCTCTGCCTGAGGTCCCTACTTCGTGTTAGTCTACTTTAAATTAGCAGCTTACGCAGCTTCCACTGGCTGCTTTCAGAAAGGCATTTTGGCAACCCCTTGTTGCTGAGGAAATGTCCTTTATTTTGTACAGCCTTTGAAGGGATGGTGCCGGTGGTTGGGAGTTCTGCAGTGCAAAACTTCAAAAGAAGGTTGAGTGCCAATATGGGGAACAGATTGCGGCCTGATCACAGCTCTGACTCTGCGGATGCTGCATCCTATCCAGGGAACCTGGCTACGGAAAGTTACAGATGGCAGAAACAGAAACTGTGTTCTCCACTTTGAACTCTCCTGTCTTAAAGCAACTGTTGAAATCTGCTGCCTCTCTTTGATATCTGAGTGTCCTAATGAGGAGTAAGCAAAAGCATTGAAGGGAAAAAGGAGAGAAACCCCCCGCCTGCCACAAATCTGTTGGGATAATTGGAGGTTTTGTGGGTACTGGGAGGTGCAATGTCCCCAGGGTCTGCGGCTTCATCGGCTGGATACCGAGGGCATGGTCTGGAGAGCAGGTGGAGGGATTGGTAACATTGAGATGCTGGAGCAGTTGTGGGTGGGTGGGTGACACTGAAGGGCCAGATGCATTCTGTGAGTCTCCTGATGGAAGATGCAAAAGGCTGGTCAAGCATCAGTTCTTGTGACTTGTCATCCCAGTTTCAAGGTAGGGAGATTGTAATTGTCACCACCAGGATTTTCTTGGTCTCAAAATGAGCTCTGCTTCTTTTCCCTACCATCTTTCCAAAAACATCTTGAGCAGGAAACCAATTTTATATTTATTTGCTTTTTAATGTTGAGCTAATTGGAGCTGCATGCCTGGAAGTGCCTGGCCCCTGGAGCATTCCTGTGATGCTTGTCCCACTGTGGGAGGAAGCCAGCTGGAACCTACACACCACCTGAGGGAAGAGAAAGCCTCAGAGCTGTCAGAAGGTTTAACTGACTTAAGACAAGTGCTGGAGTTACTGGAGTCTTCCATATCCCTATGAGAACCTCTCATAGCTGTATCTAAACTCTAGGAATTATTAAAAGTCCTGCATGCTTTATGCATGGATCAGGCTTGGTCCAGCCAAGGGCTGCAGAGAGCTCTTCTGTCCTAAGCGCAGTCTGTGATACATGGTGTTGTGCAGCTCTAATGTGAAATTAATCCCAGTTTGTTACTGTCCTCTGTATCTTGTTCCACTCCTTTGTGTGGTACCTACTGGTGAGACCCTGCACTACTGTAACACAGTCCTTTGAGTGAGAACAACCATCCCCCAAAGGCAGCGTTCCTGCTGCAGGCTGTCTGCAGTGTCCTGCAGGCTGGAGCCCACCCTCCGTGTCCTGGGATGAAACATCCCCATTCAGCTGGGGTTTCTGCCTCTACCCCACAAATCTTAAGCTACACATCAAATGAGGCTTTAAATTATGTTACAATAAATACTGAACAGACACACACACAGAGCTGCAGTAATAAAAGAAAGGACTTACAGAGCATGTTCATGGTTAGACAGGAGCCGGTCTACTGCAGAAGAGCAGGAGGAGCTTGGAGACAGAGGAACAGCCACTTTTAGTGCAGAAAGGAGGAAAGACAGACACAGTGAGGTAGTAAGGGGAGAAAGGAAAAAACACAGAGACAGTTAATAGGAAAATGCTTTCCAGCTAGCCTGACATTAAACACTAACAAGTTATATTCCAATAGTGTCAAAGCTAGAACTACATCCCCAAACCTCCCACTAAAGCGGAAACCTGATTTTTACAGTAGTGGTGGTAACTGGGTTAGAACTGTATGAGCCATCAGGTGGGGTCCTTTCTTTTTTTTTTTTTTTTCTCCCATAAGCCATTTTGGGAATCCTTCAGCTTTTCAAGAATATCCTTTTCCTGTCTCACTGGTACGATTTTTTGGCAGGAATGCTCTGCTGAGCCTGTTTTCCAAAAGCTCTTCAGTTGCTCTAGGAGGGGATTTGGTAGTTACAAACTCTCTTTCTCCTACTAATTTCACGCGTACCACCAACCCATTTGGTCTGATTGAGGATCCTCTTTTGAGGAAGCCACCTGTATCTCTTAAACAAAAGTCTAGGGAGTAGTAACTAGGTCACTTAACTTCCACCCATGCTAACTGACATGTTCACTGCTGAGAAATTTGATTTATGGAGGCAATGCGGTCCTGCCATAGATTCCTGGCTGGTGATCCTTGAGCCTTTTGACAGCTCTAGTATGCTGGAAATGTCGGTCTGCTTTTTTAAGTACAGACGGGGGAGTAATAGTTGAGCTCCTTGATTTTGTTAGACTGCAGTGCAGGAATACAGCAGTTACTATTTAATTTTTTTGTAAAGTTATAACTATACCTGGCTGCTAGCCAGCACCTGGTGCTAACTTTAAAAATATACTGCTGTTGGCTGTGAACAAGGTACTATGGGTCTCTCACCAGTCCTCTGAAGTGTAACAGAGAATTACCAGTGCCTCTTAATGCACTTAACAGTTGTAACTCCTGTTCCTAGTCTTGCATTTTAATCCTGACCAGCCAACAAGAGGCTGCTAAAGTGCAAATGGAGAAGAAAAATTTCCTATATAAACAGCAGTAGTTCTGATGTGGAGAAGTTAAGAGCTGCTTAGACCTTTTCATAAATGGGGATTTCCTTGGATCTGATGGATTTGTTTGGTTTTTTCCCCATTGACAAGGTGCCTGGAGATTTACAGGCAGGCCTTGGTCCCTGTTGTAGATTTTGATGTCACTGTTCTCTTCACCTGGGCTGCCCTAGGGATGAAAAACATCCTAGTGCCTGTGTATAGCACAGGACCTTGCTGATGTTTCAACCAGTTGTATCCCTTGGGGGGGGGGGGAGAATCTTTAATTTCTTAAGATGTAAGTGAAAGAAAAGCCATGCTGCAGTTGATAATTTTCTCTATTGAATAACTACCCTCACATTAGAAATTCGTGCCTTATTTTCAGTACAAATATTCTAGTTTCAGCTTTCAGTCACAGGATCCTCTTTTCACTGCCTTAAAGACCAACATCCCCTTTAGGCACTGAATGAGATCATCCATGAATTTCTCACTGTAAGGCAGGCTTTCAAATATTTCAGCTACTTTGTGTTTTGTTCCCCCTGAATTTTCTGATTTTTTTTCATGTTCCTGATCTGGGCACATCAGAACAGGCTACAGACTGTGAGTACACCATGTCAAGTACAGAGGTCACTTCTTTATTTCTACCTGATATTCCTTTTATTTCTTCATTTGTGGACAGGAGAGAACCTTTTGCCCTCCTGACCCACAGATGTGCTGAGCTGCCAGATTTGCTCATCCTTGATTACACACAAGCCTCATCCTTTGCAGACCCATCCCTTCCCCTGATAAACCCCCACTTACAAACAGCTCATGGGGATCAGAAAAGGGGACTCTGATCCCCCAACACCTGCCCAAAAAGGGAGTTTTGGGGAATTAAGAGAAGCAGGTAGCTGAAATCTAGCTGCAGTGGAATGATTACCTATGTTTGCCTTTCCAGCCTTGGGGGGATATCTCCACCCATATATTCAGGTCATTATAGGGACACTTCCAAGAACCTGAGCTGAAAGTCATGAGATGAGAAGGTGGGGGTTTTATCCCATACTTATTAAAATATGTGAGCATCAGCTGTAGCCCTTATTTCTCTGAGGTGTAGCAGATTTAGACCTTATTCTGTAACTATCATCAAAAATAAAAATAGAATGATAAAAAAAGCAACTTATATGGAAAGAGGAGTGTGCAGTAGAAACTATTTGCCAAACAGAAAAGGACAGAACAAGTCAGGAAATGTGACATACTTTGCAGGTTTGAAGAAGGTTTCACGAGCTGTGGACATGGAAGTTAGTGCAAACACAAGTGACTTAGCAGCTCCACTGAATGACGAAGAAAAGAATTACACATTAGGGCCAACTGTGAGAAGAAGGAAAAGATTTGCACAAACAGTTAACAGACCTGCCTTATTTTTTGCATTTCCTTGCTTTTTATTGACATCTCTAGTTTAATAAGAGCCTTTTCCTTTCAGCCCAACAATACCCTTGTACTCCTGCATCTGCCCATGAAGTATTTCGAGAGCATCCTACTGGGAGTTGCATGATATTTAGATCAGGGTTTTATTCTCCTTCTGCTGACTTAAAATGGGGGTTGGAGGGAACTTTTGCGATACACCTGTGTGATACACTTGATTGCAGAGGTGGAGTACCCTCAGAGCCCAGCTTCAGGCATTTCCCTGCCCTGAATTGCCTTCTGGAGGAGCTTGTCTTCACTGATTTCTCTGGGGCAAGAGGGATGTCCCAGTTTAGGTGCCTCAACGGGGCGGTGGGACTACCTGCCCCAGGTAACTGCAGGCTCGTGGTTATCTCAGACCTCTGCCTTCTCTACAGAAGAGACGTGTTTCTGACACCCAGACACTTGGATATTGCTTGAGCTGCCTGTTTTTCCTCCCCTAAAAGCCACTAAATTGGCTTAAGAGGCTGCAGGAGTCATGTAAGTAGCGTCAGTGGCAGTGACAATTAATAGCTGAAAATTATCCTGCTTGGGCATGAAAGCTTTGTAAGGCTAATTTAACCACAAGGGGTGTCTCTGAGCTTATGTTATCTGTGTAATAGTTTGACAAAAACTGTGGCAACAACAGCTGAGAATTTGGATTGGTGAAGAAACCAAATTTCAGGCATCTAAAAATTCATCTGAATTAGACAACTTTCCTTACGTTATGAGACTATAATTTAGAGTTGTCCCTTAATGTACGTCTGACATTTCCGAGTGACGTTCCAAAGACCAGTCTCTGTCCAACTGCCTCTCTGCTGCCTCCCAATATATGTATTTTTTACTTAAAGGCATGTCTGGATTTTGCAGATCACTGAGGATCTGATTGCTTCCAAAACACTCGGCACCCAGGTCTGTACTGGAAGCCAAAGGGAGAAGCACTGCTGAAAATCAAAGCCTTTTTGTTTTGTCTGGGGCGCTCTGAAATACTTGCTTGTAAAACTCTGTGTGTGTGTGTGCCTCCTGATTTCAAACAAGATATGCAGGTGAGGCAGGACAGCTCCAGAGGAGCACAGCAGCCTGTTCTGCTTAACCCTTAATTAAGCTGATTAATAAGCAGCCTGACATAAGCATACACAATTTTACAGCCAAATCTTCCAAGGCAAACCCATGTGAACCTGTGCATAGGGGAAAGAGATTTTTAAGGAAATTAATTTAGCCTGTAGCTTATTTTGAAGGAATTTTATGGGCTTGTTTTAAAATTTATTAAGAACAGAGATTCTTTCAAAAGCAGATAAAGAAGTGGTGTGTAACTAAAGTGCCTCATTTCCCTAAGTCCTTTGAGCTATTTTTTAATGGACTGCGCTCTTGTGTCCTGTTTTCCTCACTCCGGTATGATCACAGAAGCTGAACAGGGGGCTGTGCCTAAGAACGGAGCTCCAGGGATGCTGAGGTGCCGCAGAAGCTGCATCTCCTTGCTGGGGAGGTGGATGTGACATTCCTGCTGGGGTGGAGCTGAGCAAATGTTCCCGTCTTCTGCGCTGACAGCACCGTGCCATTGCCGGGTGCTGTGTTGTCGATGGTAAGAAACTCGAGCTCTTTGAAGATCTCTTGGTAACAACTTCTTGAAGTGTCATTTGTAATTGCTTTCTTGCCTATGAAGTAGTTGCTTTGTGCAGTTCTTGTCTCAAATATTGTATCAAAGTCTTATAAAGTGCTTTCATTGCTAGTAAATACTAACTACAGTGCTATAGAAACTTGTCAAAAAAGCACCAGAGGGCATGAATCTCACTGAATAAATTATATGTGCCTTTAATACATTAATGTAAACTGTTACCATTTCTGTGCACTACCAGGCAGATTACAGATCAATCAATGATAAAATTATTCATACGTAACATTAACATAAGATACGACTGGCTTATTGATTTTTCTTTTCTTTGGTACTAGTACTCGAGTTTGCCTGTTTAGCTACACTCAGTTTCATGTAGCAATGCTGCATCCTTCCATTCCTTCCAAAGTGACAAATCCATATTGTGTTCCCTTCACTTCTTAAAAAAAAACCAAACCAAAACAAACAAAAAAACCCCCACACCTATTACTGTGGTTTGCACTTAAATGGTTGTTACATGTCTTTCCAAAGGTGGCTTCACTTCAGTGGTGGAAAAAAGCCCTGCTAGGACTCAGACCTTTGGGAACTTTGAGGCTAAAGGAGTTTCTACACTTCATTTTGAGAGAGGTAAGGATTTCAGAGCAGTATAATGCTCCTGTGAGGTTGTCACATTATATGATGTGTGACATAATGCCAAGGCAAAGCACAAAAATGGAGAAAAAATACGATGGGTTGTAAGGGGATGTGAACTAGCTTTTCATTTTTCCCTTCATACATGTGGATGTACATGAAGATAAGCTAAATTCAGTCCAACATTCACAGATTTGTGTTGGATGATTTGGAAAGCAGTCTAGAAAGGGTTATGCTTTACAGTGGTGTTTCCTAAGCCATTTTGGCCTGCCTTCTTCCAGGAGAGTGCAAAATGCAGGCTGATGCCCCTGCAAATGCCATGCCAATGCTTGGCTGATGCTATGGGCCACGTGAGTACCTGCCTGTTTTCAGGTATAGGCAAACTAACTCTTGGTTAGTGACCAATGGGTCAGTGGCCCTTTGCAACACTGAATCCTCCTGGAATTGAACGAACTCACTAACAAAACCTCTAATTAGCTTCAAAAGGATCAACAACTGACCTGGAAGAGCATCTTTCTGCACTAGAAGAAAGTTAACGATCTTGAAAGCAAACGCATCCAGCTGCACTTGGATTCACAGTAGAGGCAGCAGCATTTGCAGGTGGTTCAACCGCCTGCATGAGTCTCCGAGTGCGTTCCCACTGCGCTGGGGCATTTGATGTCAGTATTTAAAGGAGGCTGCTGCAACAACATCTAACAACTACTAGCTTATACCTGACATTCTTCCCAGGTAATAAATAGCACTTTATAGATTAAGCTAAATGCTCTTTAGTACCATGTGCCTCTTTAGTTACTGAAGTGCTGCACTGTGTTTGATGGGCCTATGGAATAATGCAAATCAACAGCCTAATTAACATCCCTTCTGTTAAGTCTGCAAGAACATCTCTTCAAAGACTGTTAGTGACAATGACACTTAACAAGTGTCAGACAGGATCAACATGCTTCCTTGAGGGACACGATTCACTTTGAAACTACTGGCTCAGTCACTGCCAAGAAAGGTTTAACAAAGCAAGGTAGTTACTTTGACTTCTGTGAGGGAAAGCAGCATCAGAGAAAGGAAGAATGCAGGATGGACCGCAGCAATGTTCCTCCTTTCCAGCACAGTACTTTTCAAGCAAGGAAAAGTAATACAGCTCAGCTGTATCCTAAGGATTGCTCTGCTGTGCAAAACTCATTTCAAAATCTGTGCCTGTAATGTGTCTGTGTTTTCTGGAACTAAAGAAAGCCCAGCTGAAGACTCCATGGTAGGAGTCCCTGACTCTGCTATATGGGGAAGCACACAAAGCCAAACTGAGCTTCTGCTAGAGCTAACATGTCTTCCTCCCCTGATGAAAGAAAAAGAGGAAAATTATCAGTGAGCCTATCTGCTAGTTAACTCCTCACTCTATTAATAGCACATACTTTCATTTCGCAGGAAGAAGGGAAAACTGTTGGAGCTGTCCTCTCGAAAATCCCCACATTTTCTGCAGTGAAAGTATGAGACTGAGGCAATTTCAGCCAGCTCTGCATCTGACAGTGCCTATGCCATTTCTCCTCCAGGGTTAGAATGCCTCTGTGCTTGAGAATTAATTTATAAACATTTTACATAGAAAATGCTGAAGCTTAATTTGATCCAAGTATATGACATCTGTGGAGGAAGTGGCGTGCATCTTTATGACCAGATGTTTACATGTTACCACTCCCTCAGAATGATCTTTCAGAAAAAAAAATGCACATTTCTCCACAAAGAGTGATGCCTGAGTCCCACTATCTATCTGATCTACCAGTTACCATTGACATCAGGGATACCAGCAGAGAACTCTTAAGTTTCCAGAAGATATTATTTCTTCTAATCCAAACAAATCAGTCCACCCTCAAACTTCTTTGCTGGTGGTCTGGAGCCCTGCAGCAGACTCCTGCCAGAACAGTTACAACCTCCAAACATTGCTCAGGAAAGTTCTGAGGTTTTAATGTAGGTCAGCACCTCATAATACACCTTCAAATACCCTTCACACTTGGATCTATTATGCTGTTCCTGCTCACTTGTTGCCTCTGGTCCATAAGAAGTTAAATTCATACAAAACAGCAGACATTACTAGAGAAGTTCATTCTAGCTGCACAGAGATTACAGCCAGTCTTTCCTTCTTCTGGCATCTCACAGTGCAATTAATTACACTGGATGTGGACTGTGCTAATAACATTTTCTATGCTTCAGTGGCCTCTTGGGAAGTTCATAGGTTTTGAATTTGAAGTAATGTTTATAGGTTAAATTCAAATATGAATTTATAAAATAGAGGGTGGTTAACTTGCTTTGTACTAACTACTTTTGTAGACTTTTGGTATAAGATGCCGTGGATATGAACATCAAGAGAGAGGAATTTTTAGTAAATGAATTAACTGGATGTAACAGGAGAAATTAAAGAAAGACTTATTTTTAAAGAAGAACAGAACTTAAAAAACACCTAACAGTGAAAGCTATTAGAAATCATGGAAGTGTTCCCTACAGAGGGTTAGGAATCTGCTTTGTCTCTGGATGTTTGAAAATAGACTCGGGACTCTAACATGTGTCAGTCAGGTCCCCCCAGCCAGGAGTTACTAATCTTGTGTGTTAAGATATGACTAGTCTTCTGATTACAACGCCTGCAAAATATGAAGGCTCATAGTGAAGTCTTCACATTACAGGATTTCAGATGGTTTGACATCAGTAGTAAGAAAATACATCCAGGTTTATCCCTGCAATGTAAGAAAAAGACTTCAGATATCAAGGAGCTTGTACATCTCAAAGGAGAGGACTACACTTTGTCATCAGTAAGAGAAAGGGAACATGTGTGGTTCAATGAGCTCTTTAAGCAAGAGAAATCATGTTGTTTAATCAGGATTAAATGAAGACATAGGGTTAAGGGGAGAATTCAGAAAAATCCCTCATTGACAGGATTGTGATCAATGAAGGCATCATATGCCAGGTATAAATCTCATTGATAAAGATGCAACCATAAAGCACAACATAGCAACAAGAACAAAGATGAGTTGCAGAACTCCCTCCTAAGCATGGCTACCTGAATTTTAAAAATGCTGTCTTCTGTGATGGATGATAGTAATGCTGACGTAGCCTGGGATAGCCAAAGAACAGAAAAAGTAATGCAGAAGTAAGGCCTGGAAATCATCAGCTAATGCAGATAGAGCCTTACTCAGCTGTTTGTAATGGTTGATGTAGTATTTGCAAGACATTATGTACTCCCAAAGGCATACGTAGAGAAATATTGCATCTTTACTGGTGGCAAAACCAAACTAAAACCACATCTGTATCAATTCACTGGTCAGGTCATCAATTCAGGATGCAAATGCATACTGAGCAGCAGATGTTAGCAACTATAATCTTTGCTATGTCAAATAAATAAAACCAAAAACCTCAAAATGGCCAATTTACTGTTTTGAAATGTGCAGTTTAAGATGGAAAAACGCTTACAGCTGACTAAGAACTGAAATAACAGGTGGATGAGCACTGGAGACAGGCTCACAGCAGGCTTAGCAGGTACCTGAATTTGATGAAGCATGTGAACCAGGCAGGCTGGCACTAGCAGCCACCCAGCAATCAGAAATACAGGCAACGGTTAAGGATCCAAAAAGTGGCAAAATGGTAAAAGGCAATCAAATCACAGAAGATATGCCAAAAGTCCTTGACACCTTCCTGGAGATACCAAAGAGCTGGCCAAAATGTCTTGAGAAAAACAGGGCCCTTCTCTCCCACAGACACACCAAAAGCCTTAGAAGCAATTTTAACTACAGCAATGGGGAAGCTTTTCCACAGTGTGAGTTTACAGAGCAAGGCGGTGCATATAATGCTTAAATAAATTCTCCTACAGAAGTCAGAAAAGAAGAGGGTTATTGAAAAATGAAAAAGAAAAAAAGAAGTTAGCCTAAAATTAAAATGCACTTAAACTATTAGCCCTGAGTTTGAGATGCTTTCTGCCACGACGAATAATAGAATATAACAATAATTGCTTAGATTTATATAGCGTTTCTAGCCCTAAGGCATGTGGAGCTCTTTGCAAATGCTGATATGCATTGTCTAAAACTACTTTGCCTGATAAAACATATTAATCTCTGGAGAGGAGGGGAACAGCCCAACACATTCAGCCTAGCTGTGCAAGGGTCTTGGTTAGGAGCTATGCAGTTGAAACAGAAGGGAAGTGAGTGGATAGTAAATTGCTATCCATAATAGAATTTATTCAGGTACCAAAATTAGTTTAAAACCCTGTTTTGTTTGTCCCTCTCGAATGAATGGAGGGAGTCCTAGAGGTCTTGGAATCAGATTCAGTATGTCAGCATGTATTATGAGGAATGTATGTATTTACCTAAATGTAATTGTTTAAGGTGCATTCAATTATTTAAGTGATATGTTTTCAATAGGTCTGGACTTTGCCATGTGACAGGAGGAGATGTCGGGCAGTCCAGCTGCTGGGAGAGCAGTGCAGTGGCCAGCAGTGCTCCTCTCTGGGCAATGGGTACCAGCTCCTGGTGCAACAGGCAATGGACTCCTAATTACAGCTGGAAGGCAGATAATTACACGCATCTTTGTCCATCTCATCACACCGTTCCCAGCACCAGCTATTCAGCCTGTCCTGTACTTCCCAAACAGGACACATTGCCACTGAGAATCTCAGCTAAATATCATTACATGAGAGAGAATTCATTTTTCAGCAGGAGCTTTCCACTTTCGGTGTATAAACCTGAATAAATATCTAGCACCTTATCATTGATTCAGGAAGCAGAGCTGGGATTAAATTAGGCAGTCCAATAATGGTGCTCAGTATTGGTACGGACTCAAGTGAAATCAGATTAGAGCTTTTCCCAACAGATAATGTCCTGCTTTTTCATCAAGGCCTCCAAAACAATTAAAATTATCATTCAAATCACTTTGTCTACAACAGGAGCTGCTTGCTTTTACTGTCAGGAGACCTAGAAGGATGAAAAAGTAAATGTGTGGAAATCTAGCCCATCTTTACTGAGTGAGTCCCACCAGACAGATGACGTTCCTATTTTCGTCATGCACTCCCTTGCTTTTTCCCTGCACTATCTTGCAGGAGAGAGGAAAGGAAACTTCGAGGAAAGCTGCAGATGCTGGACAGGAGGGAAGCAGATGGGGGAACGGCAGGAGGTGCTGAGGCTTTGCAGCGAGGGAGGTGTTTCTGAAACCCTTGGGACAGCACAGTCAGAGCTTGCCCAGGCTCCGTGTGGCAATCGTGTTCCAGGCCAGTGATTGCAAAATCCTGGGGACACACTGTTCATTATGCAAACTGGCTGCACAAAGCAGAGAGAAATAAGAAACAGTCGTGCATGTCAAAGACCAGAGAGGTTTAATTGGAAAAGACAACAATTAATGTAAGTTACTTAAAGTTTCCATTTGAATCAGAGAGACAGTGAAGTGAAACCCAACAATAATTGCACAGAGAAGAAATGTTGACCTGCAGCAGGACTAGTCATCCCTGTGGCTTCTTCCCCTCTTCTGCTTTTCCTAACAGCACCCTTCCTTCCAGCACTGTCCTCCAACAGCACTGGAGGGGCTGCCATCAGCTGGATCACCACAAACTTCTGTAAACCAGATTGCTTTCCATTTTTCATAAACAATAAACAGAGTAAGAGAGGCTTTGCAGAGAGTAACGGGGCTAAGCCAGGGGTTTGGTTATGTAGGTTTTGCTGGTGATATATACAAAGGCTGAGCAGGACGCAGGGTGGTGTGGGCAGGCAGGCAGCTCTGGGGGTTGTTGGACTGAACCCAGCTTCCCTGGAAGGTCCACAGAGTACAAAATCCCCACTGTTTCCTGCAGAAAAGGCTCTCCCAGAAACCCCCAAATTATATGGGTCATACTGCAAATGGGGAGGTACTGAACCAGGGATTGGGCATTCCCTAGGGAGACATAAACCAGGGCAACATCAGCAAAAGTAAATCTCAGACCAGAAAGAAAGACTTAACTGGGATCCTGCCCCACCAGAATACATCAGTTGCCTTCGTTACCCAAAGCACAAGTCATGCAATTAAAAATAGACAAAAATCAGTTGATATTTTGGTCGCTTCTAAGCTCAAGGTGCCCTTCAGTGCCTTGGCTTCCCTACCAGAAGCAAACTGATGCAGAAGAGAAGTTCTGATCTTGAATCTTGTATTAGGCCAAATAACAAAAAGGGGTTTATCTTAGCTCTAATCTCTTTTTCCAATATACAGACATATTGAAAGAGATTACCTCACTAAAATTGAAGGAAACTGTGGTATTTTAAAACCCTAATCCCCTCTTTCCTCTGTAAGAAATAAGATAAATATCTTGATTTCACTCGGTACAATTACAAGAAGCTTTTCTCTTATCGAAAGTTCTCAGTTTCCTCTAGTGAGGCATTTTTTGAGCTGCATACCAGGCTTCAGCAGTGTCCTGATTATTGGCAAGACAAGCAGGTTTTGGGTGAAGGAAGGTACCAGCCTCCTCTGACACAAGATGCAGTGCAGATGCCAGCATCAGCTTCCCCAAGGGCAGGAGTCCCCGTGGGAGCTGGTTTGTACTGGGACAGGTGGTTTGCTTTGGCGGCGGGTTTCACGGCACTTGCCTGGCAGGTGGGACTGGTGTGCAGGCAGCGAGGACCAGGGAAGGGACGATGCACACACACGCTGCCCGCACAGCCCAACGTGATGCCGGCAGCGCTTCATCATCCCAGGCAGCTGGTGTGATGCCAAAATGGGGCAGGGGTTGGAGCCAAGGTCACCCCATGCCTTTTCCCTAGACTTTAACCTTTTTGCAGAAGGATTTTGAAGTGTCAAAAGAAAAAAAAAAAATCTTAAAACTGTTCAGCTTTTAAATTTAGCACAGATCCCTAGGAAAGAAAAAGCAGGGAAGGGGTGGGAGGAGGAACTTTACCTCAGACTTCACAGATGACAGCTGAGAGAAAAGAAATTAGTGTCTCGACTTCCTACCCTGGGGATAACCTAACCTCAATAAAAAGCCTATCGCATGTACAAATACAAAGAAAGGCTTTAGCAATAACTTCAGAAAACACCCACAATAAAAAAATAAGTCCGCCCCCACGCAAGCTGGAGGTACGCTGTGTGCGGCGATGCTGGTGGTTGCTTCAGTAAGCACAGGCGTGCTTTGCCTTCCCAAAACCACGACAGGGGCAGAGCAGGGGCTCTATCTTAGGCAGTAAGCACAGCTTCGGAGAGGCTCCCAGCTACCATGTCTTGCCATAAGCTCCCACCCCGGCCCCAGCTTTTCCGGCTTCAATTAATGGTGCAAATCCTGCTCTTCATTTTCCAGACTGTGCTGGAGTCTCCCTTCCTCTTTTGCAGGTCTTGGCCTTTGGGATTCTTTTTCTGATGTTTGGATTTTAAATGATGTGGGAAGCGGCTGGTACCCGTGATCGCGGCACTGCCTGCCTGGGGGTGTTTGTGCAGCGGGAGCCCAAAGGCAACGCCATGCCAAACAGCCCGGCAGCCCTCAGCACCTCCTGCTCCAGTCGTCTCGGGGTGACGTGACGGTACAACAAAAAAAGCCTGGAGATGTGTCTGTGTCACTGTCAAGTAAAAGGGGCCAAAACCTCTGCTGGCACCGGCTCCTGTTTATGCACAGCTGCAAGCGCGTGTGCATTTTTCACTAGCTGAAGCAATCGGCGGGGCTGTAGCACTGGCCTTGGCTCTCTACCCTTTCTCCCCAGTTTTCCTTTTTAACCCTTGCACTTCAACAGTGAGGGGAAAGCTGCTGGAGGAGAGCTGAGAAGGCTGAGTGGTCCAGGGCTTGGTGGTGGGAGCATCAGCGGAAGGTGAGCGCAGGTGACCGGCGTGCGGAAGTGGCCGGGAAGGGAAGAGAAGGGAAGGAAGGGGCCCCTACTGCAGCTTCCTACCAGCTCGGCTGTGGCTGCGGCTGCTTTTTCCTCCACACATCCCCGCGTACACTGCCATGCTGGAAGTATGTCCTGGCCATTGCAAATGCTTTTGCCCAGGGTGGATTCAGCCTCCGTGGGCAGCACATCAGCTGCCTGGAGGAGCTTAAGTGTGCCACCAGCTGCCACAAGGTGCCCTGTGCAGCCACCTATTTGTGGAAGGCAGGAGATACAGAAATACATGTGTATCTTTCTTCAGACGAGGGAGAGGGGAGAGGAAGGACAAGACAGTTGTGCAGACGATGATGTCCCATCTTTTAGTCTGTAGGTTGGTTGATGCTGCACAGAACAGCACATGGCCAAGCCCTTTGCCATGTGTGCAACTCTCCGTTTTTATGGTGTTAACTTCTGCTGTTGTGGAACGTCTAAATTCCCAGACCCGAGGGCTTCTCTACTCTTGCATCCTGCATAGCAGAGTGTATAATCTCACCCTGCACTTCCTGACTCAGCCCCTATCTCCTGTTTGAGCTATCATGTACCTCCCGATATTTATAGCACACTCTCTGCTGCTCATGATCCTTCACAACTCCCAGTCACAGTATTTGTGAATGTTACACTAGAAGGCTGTTACTGTGGAGAAGACTGATGCCAAGTTATAAAATCATGCCAGGGAAGTTGGAACATAAATTTGATTGTAAATATTGGCAAAGCTTCATAAAGAATTACAAGAAAGCTCCTCCAAGAAATAACAAAACTCTTTTTTTAGTTGTTATTGAGTTTAATGATCTCTATACTTTTACAAAAAACCTTTTCAGGTTTGCAGCTAATGTGATTTCAGTGAAAACCAAATTATCTCTTGACTAAGATTAACAACATTAGCAAAGGGCAAAACCTGATAAGTGCTATACTCTAATTCCCCAGTCTGAGCCTTTTCCCTGGTAAAAGATTGTCCCCCTGTACTATTTTTAACTACTTTATCCAGTCTAGCTTTGAATGGCAGAATGAGATGAGATGTATGTAGTGTACATGCCATAACATACCCATTCTGTAGAAGAAACTGGGAAATAAGAGCAAAGGCAGAAAAAAATGTATTTAGCGAAGTAACAGAGGTTATTTCAAGGTCACTGAGAGCCCTTATGCTGAGCCAAACACAAACCAATACACTTGTGCTGCCTCTGCTAATACTTGAGGGACAGAGGTGGAAGTTGTTTTCTCCTTTCTCGCACTCATCACCCCCACCAGGCTGCGATAAAACTCTGGCTACTTACAAAGCCACACACCGCTGAGAGCTGATGGGCTTAGGCTGTGGTCCAGCCTGCCAGCTCCGTGCCGCGCAGTGTCCCTCTGCTCCCCAGCTGCCACCCCTGTCCCTCGCTTTTCCTAGCCACAGCTGCTGGGGGCTCGGGCTGCCTTTCCCCTCTGAAATTGTGTGGCACCCGGCAAAATGGTGAACTTTCTCCTGGCTGGGTGCCCTCAGTGCTAGTACAACAACGCAGTGGATGGAAAGCAAAAGGGCTGAGGACATCCCTGTCCTGGAGACCAGGTCACTCAACCAGCAGAGACCCTTGGCATCACCCAGTATGTCCTGAACAAAACAGGCTGCAGGTCTTCCTGAACTCTTGTATTATGTTCCAATGCCTGTTCTTGAACGAGAGAGGTTATTACAAAGAAAGCCAATCTTCAATTTTTAATTTTGAGTGGTTGTATTGGGTTTGCGCGGCAAGGTTTTGGTAGCGGGGGAGTTACAGGGGTGGCTTCTGTGAGAAGCTGCCAGAAGCTTCCCCTATGTCCGACAGAGCCAATGCCAGCCGGCTCCAAGACGGACCTGCCGCTGGCCAAGGCTGAGCCAACCAGAGACAGTGGTAGAGCCTCTGGGATAACAGATTTAAGAAGGGAATAAAAAGTTGCTGTGGCACAGAAATTGCAGCCAGAGAGAGGAGTGAGAACATGTAAGAGAAACAACCCTGCAGACCCCAGGTCAGTGCAGGAGGGGGAGGAGATGCTCCAGGCACCGGCGCAGAGATTCCCCTGCAGCCCGTGGGGAAGACCATGGTGAGGCAGGCTGTCCCCCTGCAGCCCACAGAGGTCCACGGTGGAGCAGATCTCCACCTGCAGCCTGGGGAGGACCCCACACCGGAGCAGGTGGATGCCTGAGAGAGGCTGCGACCCCGTGGGAAGGCCACGCTGAAGCAGGCTCCTGGCAGGACCTGTGGCCCCGTGGAGAGAGGAGCCCACGCTGGAGCAGGTTTTCTGGCAGGACTTGTGAGCTTGTGGGGAACCCACGCTGGAGCAGTCTGTGCCTGAAGGACTGCAGCCCATGGAAGTGACCCACACTGGAGAAGTTCATGAACTGTCTCCCTTGGGAGGGACCCCACGCTGGAGCAGGGGAAGAGTGTGAGGAGTCCTGTCCTGAGGAGGAAGGAGTAGCAGAGACAATGTGTGATGAACTGACTGCAACCCCCATTCCCCATCCCACTGTGCTGCTGGTGGTGGTAGGTAGAGAATCCAGGAATGAATTTGTGCCCGGGAAGAAGGGAGGGGTGGAGGAAAGGTGCTTTGAGATTTGGTTTTATTTCTCATTACCCTACTCTGGTTGATTGGTAATAAAGTGAGTTAATTTTCCCCAAGTTGAGTCTGGTTTGCCCGTGACAGTAATTGGTGAGTGATCTCTCCTGTCCTTATCTTGACCCACGAGCCCTTTGTTATATTTTTCTCTCCCCTGTCCAGCTGAGGGGGGGAGTGGTAGAACAGCTTTGGTGGGCACCTGGCATCCAGCCAGGGTCAACCCACCACAGTGGTAGAAAACTGCATATGATAATCTGTTGTCATGGCTTACAATTTTCACTGTTAAAAATGAACACTGTGTTTCTAAAGCAATTTTGTGCACTTTAAACTTCCAGGTCTTCCCCTTGCTACACATCTGTGCATTAGACTTCTGTACCCAAGCAGACACTGATCTCTCTGCCTTCTCTAGTACAAGATAAATAGTTCATGTGCCAGGACTATTTTGTTACAGCCTCCTTTTGGAACTTTTAATCACACTTCTTTTTTTCCAGTCTCCTCCCAGAGCACAGTACCCCGCTGCCAGCCCTGCCTGCGCTGGGTACGCGAGCAGCACTGGCTCCATGTCTGCGGGAACGGCCCCTTCACCCTTCAGGCTCAGTATCAAGCGGGAGCTGATGTTCAGCACCGAAGCCTGTTTCACGCTGGCTGTTTATTAGATTAGCCTGTGGTCTGTGTTCAGTACGCCAAGAGGCACAGCCATAAAGGCCATGTTTCTGTAACTCTGTGGAAACATTTTGCTTGTGCTCAGTTAATGAAGTAATTCAGAGAGCAGAGTAGCCCTGTGCTGCTCGCTCTTATTACTATTAGTCCTCTAATCTTGTGCTATCTGCATATGTTATCAGCAATTATTTGTTTTTCTCCAGAGAGGAGATTAAAAGTAAACAGCTTATGGCCAAGACCTGTTCCTTTAGAGTCCTGACTAGAAATACATCCACTAGAAGATGGTAGTTTTATTATAATTTACAAACTATGGGGGTGATCTAGTTAATACGTGCCGTGCTGATGTAGGTACCAAGTCAAATGTGTCACACTTCCTGCAAATTGCAACCTCATAAAATAAAATTATTTTGGAGAATTGAGAGCTACTTTTTATAATCTCATGTTTACCAGTGGTACAAACATTACTCTGTCTTTTCAGATTTTTTATATGATATTCCAGATCAAACGCTATCACTTAAGGACCATGTCCTTCCTTCCTATTTATCTGTGGGTGCAATTTTGTGCCAAACCTGGATCCTGGGAATGAGGCAGAGGCAACCTCAGGATACCAAGCTGCTGATACAGAGGGTTACAATCCTGAAAAGCCCACGTGCCAGCCAGCAGGTAATACAGCACTGCAGCCGCTGCCCAGAGGGGAACAGTGAGGTAGGAAGCACAGGGACCCAGCCCGTGAGGTCTTTTGGGAAACGGGGACAATTTCTGTTTCTCTCCATGTTCCCTGATGGATGCAAAATCAGCAGGGTGGGAGAGAAAGCTGCACTTTACGTATGTGGGGTGGTCAGGTATCAACAAGACCTGAAGCAGTTCAGCTCTGCTTCTGGTTTCCACAAAGGTCAGAATTAAGGCAAAAGTGGGGCTTTGTGTGGTCCTGAGGCAGTTCCCTGCTATCACAGTTATACCATAGAATGAGATAATTTTTGTAAATTCATGAAGCTTCAGCTTGTTAAAAATTGGACATTTTCCCCCACTAGTCTTAGGAAGAGGTTGGTTTCAAACCATCACTGCCATGATGGCTGGAAACTTTCATCTAATTCCATGCTTAAATTTATTCCTGGCCACTTTATATCCATTTGTTCTTGTGACAGCATTATTCCTTAGTTTAAATAACTCTTCTCCCTTCCCAGTCTTCACCCCCCTGATGTATTTACAGACAGCAATCAGATCCCATCTCAGCCTCCATTTTGCTAGATGAAACAAGCCAGCTGTACTCGGGCTGTGGTACGGAGCTGTGCGGTGCCGCTTTTGCCGGCACGGGGAACTGATACTTGAACTGAAATTACTGGAGTGGAAAATACATCTTGAGCCATCTCTGGTTGCGCTGCCCAAAGGGCTCAGCCCTGGGGCTGTGCCAAAATGAAGGAAATGCTCTTTGTCACCTCTGAAGTCACGATTTTAAAATGTTTTGGTTGATATAATATTTCACGCCTTGGCATGGAGAGCTCTCACGAGGTTTCTCTCCTTGGCATGGCTCTGTACCAGGTGGAATGAGCAGCCTCCAGACTGATGCATGGAGCTACCCGCTCAATACCCTTCCAGCAGCGCTCATGCGTCATGGGGCACGCTTTTGGCCCTGCCTAATGCTGTGCTTGCAGACTGGTAATGGGGAAAGTGTACAACAGTAAGTGTACGAAAAGCGCTGCCTGACAGCACCAAGGATGTCAGCATTGCTTATCCAGGCACCTGCACCTGATGAAAAATGACACTACTGCAATTAAAGTCAAGTCCACCAAGATTTATGTCTATTACACGAAAAATTTCATTAGCTTCTCTTGTGCCTCTTGCAAAGCACTGGAGGGTCCCTAAGGACAGAGCCCTCCCAGGTGCAGAAGAGGACGTTCCTTCAGGTCCTCCAGCCACCACAGAGCAATGCGATAATGTGCCTGCAAGGTACAGTCAGCTGAGGGTGGCTGCTCACAGTCCTGCTAAACAGAGTAATTTAATCACAGGAGCATGATGGTTTGCATGCAAACATGATGTTTGCATCTATTTGCTATGATGAAGCAAAATAAATCCCTACCACCAGGGACAAGACTCAAAATCCCAGCTCAAACATATGCAAAGATATTAGCTGCACCCTAGCAGTATTTCATAAGCTTCTCTGAAAACAAAAATTATTTGTGTCTCTCAACAGGGAGTTTCCACTAAACTCCTGTCAAAAAGAGAAGAAAAGCAAAATTTGCAGGGCATGGAGATGTCAGGGGGATGTCATCATTTGTTGTGTTTCTCAATCTTCTGCTCAGAAATGTCCTAAAAAGAGCTTAGTGGGAATGTGCTTTATCAGCACATTCACAAAGGGGTGAAGTTCTTGCCTATTGGTCCCATTAATAAGAAGACTGCTGGAGAAATTACAACACACGTCCTAAAGCTTAGTAGCCTGTAATTGCTCCAAGTCTCACAAGCACAGCAAAATATACACTGCTTACACTGTGCCTCCAAAATGACCTGTGGAAATCCAGTGTGAAACAGCGAGCAATGAGGCAATGAAGGAAAGAGCAGACCAAGTCTGAATGATCCGTCTTGGGGCCAATGACTTTGTAGGGAAGATGATAACACATGTCAAAGCTGGGATCCATCTTGTAGGATCATTAAAATTCCCAGGCAGCTTCTGCCAGTCAGAAATTTTAACCCTAATGGTCTGATTTTGCTCTGAACAACTGCATAGCTTCGGGCAGTAGTATTCTGCCACTGGAATTCTTTTCCAACTGATACTTTAGTGATAAGAAAAAATCACAGAACATCTACAGAAAAATCTGTTCAGTTTGTGTAAAGGGGAAAAAAAAAACCTTTTAGAAGGGTACTCATGTTGTAGTTAGTGCTAAAATACATAACCCCCTCCAACTTTAAATCAAAGACCTGCATCCTTTGTGTTTAAAAACTGAGTCACAGTGAAGATTCACTTCCACATCAATTTGAAATTTGGTCAAACCAAGCTAAAATAGCATGTTTGTAATTGATGTTTTTTGTTCCCTTGCTAGGTCGTTTTGTGCACCCAGGTGCCTACCTGCTGCTTGCCTATTCCTTCTTAAGAGCAAAAGCAAAAAAAAACCTTTCAGAAACTCTGGGAGAACCAATAAATATTGGATTTTACCCTTTTAACTAATTTGGTGGAGCCTCCAGGCAGCCTAGCAGAGTGAACGAGGAATGCAAATAGCTGGCTTTGAAGCTGAGAGCAGTCCTGAGACCCTGAGTTTGAACCCAAACCATAATCTTTCACCTGTGGGACAGCTGCAGATCAGAGCCTTTTGCGAGTTTATCCAAGCAAAGTCGTGCATCTACTGAAATTTCTCATTTTCTTTCATTTTTTGCTTTTTCTCTTTTTTTTTTTTTAAAGCAGCACTGAAGCCCTTCCTTGCCTAGCCCGTCTGGTTGCTGCTGCAGCCTGGAGCTGAATTCCTGGTTCTCACTGCAGCCCTTGCGCACCATCCTCTTTCCAACATCCCAAACACAGCAGGGTGTAACACCTCCCTAATAACACAGCCTGCAAACATCTCCCTTCCAGAAATAACTTCCCTCTGGTTTACATAATTAGTTGTTTCCGCAAATGTGTGCACATGTGTGAGAGAGAAAGAGAGAAAACAGAGGGGAGACAAATATTCAGCATCATGTAGCAGCAGCAGACCTGGGCTCAGATTCCTCTCTACTGCTACTGATACAGTTTTTAGGGACTTCAGCAGGGATGGCCGAGATATTGTCCTGGCTGTGCCTGACCTGTCCCCCCATGCTCCCTGCCGCGGTCCCTCCTTCCTCCAAAAGACCTCTGCCGGTGCCAGCGGCCACCGCTCTGTCCCGCGGGAAAATGCGGTAACGAAGGCACGCGTCCCCCCAGTCTGAGGCTCAATGCACCTTTGCCGACGAAGCACCCATGCAGGGAAAGCTTTCGGCTTGCCAAATGCCAAGGGATGGCTCTGCCTCGGTAGAGCTGCAGAAAAGGCAGGTGAGCAGAGGACTGGCCAGAACGTCGGCCGGAGGCTCGGCTGGGCTGGGGTGGGAAAGCCCCACTGCTGGTGCCAGCCCAGGACTGCTGCTGCTGCTGCTGCGGACCCGCCGGGGCTTTCCGACCCCTGGCAGCGAGCGTGTTATTCTGCCTCAGGAAGCTCTGCGGTCTCTGCGGCTGTCTTAGTGCCTAAGGGAGGATAAGAGATAAGAGGAACAGGAGGAGGCAGAACAGGAGGAGATACTTTACTTGTAAACCCAGATCCTTGAGAGACACCTGCCAGCTCCATCAGAAAGCAGCTCTGAGTGACTAACCGCTGTGTTTTCTGAGTCAAGCCACAACTGCAGCCCACAAAATCCCACCATCGCAGGCAGGATGGGATTGCCGCTCCATCCACGCACTATGAACGCAAATGAAATGACCCACGCCAGGCACTGGACCTGCTGTGTGATTCAGCCCATACAAACTGCCTGGGTGCGTGGGGAAGCCAAAGCACTATTTAACCCATCTTGTGAAGCCATTTCTGAGCCCAGGAGCTTGGAAACAGCTGGAGGATTTGTAACACCACAGCCACCAAATGTGCCCATTCCCCTGAAGGCAACTCTGCAGGAGAAGGGGACTATTTGTGGTGGTACAGGGACACCTGTCCAGCCAGGGTTTGACATGTGAGGAGGTCACTGAGCACTGATGGAGTTAATGACCTTGTGAAATTAAGGCTGTCGAGAAGGCATGGTCATTCAAAATCATCTTTGAAAATACGCGAATTGCTTTGCTTCCACAGCAGTGGGCATCCTGATGGGTCCTCCATGTCAGGGTGTCAGGGACACCCCAGGAGCAAGGGGAGATGGGGCTCTGAGCTGGCAGCCTTGCAAAGCCAGGAGGGTTTCAGGATGGCTGCTTGTTTTTGTGAAAAGCTACCTCGTAAACAGAGGGGGAAAGTCTCTTTAACTTATTCACTGTTTTAAAACTGCATATAGTAATGCAATGCCATCAGCCCACCCATCCCGCCTGTACGTAGTGGCCTCTAGCCCAAAGGCTCCTCTGCTCCTGGCCTGGAAAAGGCGAGGAGAAAGGCGGAGCTCCTACCTTTGCCTTTACGGACTGGAAGTGGCAATACAAAGCTAAACGCAGGTGCAAATTCGCCCTCAAGCCCCAACCCTCCTGCCAATCCCGCATGTCAGCCCCCTGCAACAGGCAGGCCTGGCTGCATGGAGCAGGGGCAGTGGGTGCACGGAGCACCCGTGGAGCTCCCCTCGCTGCGCAGACACCGCCAGAGCTGCGACGGGTCTCCCCTCAAATTCCAGCAGAGGTTTCACAGCATGCATGTGCCAGGAGGGGCTTCCAGCTCCGAGCTGGGGCGGCTCTGCGGGAGGGCTGCGTAGGGGACTGAGCCGTGGGGCAGGACCACCCCCGTGCAGTGCCACTGGGGAAGCATCGCTGGTAGGCACGCATCATTTCTTCCTTCGCTCCACAGCAGCTCTGACCTCTTCCCTACAGCCAGGGTGGACTTATTTGTATTCCAACAGATCTGTAAGCCGTGGAGTTGCTAAACTACTAAAAACTGGAGACCCGAGTCGCTGCATTGCCTGTTCCAACAGCAGCAAGGAAGCACTGGGGCTCACTGCAGTTCAGGACATTTACTGGCACAATTACTCATGTTCCCTATAGGGACCAGTAAGACTCCACAGCAATGCTCTGGTGTTGAGTGCTGGCTGCACGCAATGATTTACTGCACACTTCTCCCAGCGTTTTGTGCACCTTCAGAGTGCTGACATGAGTGTGGGCTGATTGGGTTATTTATTTAATTTTGTATTTATGAGGACAATGAACTGCCAGCCCCCAAGGTGCGTGCTTTTTTTCACTTTGTTTATTTTGGCTCTTCTAAAAGGAAACCAAGGATGTGTTTTGCTTTGGAGAAATAAATTTGGCATCGGCCCTGTCTGAGAAGACCTCTCTATGATGGAAAATGAGTAAATAAACCACTCACTATAGCTTTCCCTGAAGAGACTAATACACTGTACTGTGCTGAACAGTGCACTTCTGAGAGGAAACAGGGAATACACCAAAGTGACCTCCTTGACCCAAACGTTCCGGAGTTTGTCTACTCTGATCATTGCTCAAATATATTTTACCCAAAGTCAACTTCTTTGCTGTGGCAAAATTTCAGAACTTGTTTTATCCAAGAATTCAAGCAATGCTGATCTGGGTTCCCATCCACTTGTGCAGTACGAGAGTTTAATGATTCATGAAGGAATGAGTTTGTTGGTTTGTGTTGAATAAATATCTATGCATGACAAAAGATATGCAAGCAATATGTTTAAAGGGGAAGACAGCATTTTTCAGATGATTATGGCATTTTCCTTTCAGTCTTACGGTTCACAGAACTCCTGAACACATGCTACAGTCATCCAGAAACCCATATCTATTGCAGTTAATTATTGTACTAATTTTTACCATATGTTAGTTGAGTGCTCATTGTAAATTCTCCTATCCACTCATTATATTCCCAAGTCCTTTCAATGAATGATATTCCAAACCATAGGTTATTAGAACTATGAATTGCAAATATTTATAATGAATTACACAACTTGTACTGCAGCCAGAGAAACAAACCTTTGTATATGACATGTGAGTTGCAATCTCAGCCATTGAAAAATGAATAGGGCGTGAATTTCGGATTGTAGCCACACCTGCAGATTTCAATTCGCCATTTGCATGTGTCCTGCCTGAATTTTGCAGTCGATGGTACACATCAGAATTGAAATAGGTGAATATCCAGGGGTATTTTCTTTCAAAGTTGAATATTTAATTCTAATACTCTTTCCCACCATACACATAGATCCAGCTATAACCAAATCCTATCTCCTGGCTGTTCATGACATCTTCAAAACACGTTTTGCACCACTTCTTACCCCACCCAAAGAATGGGTGTCTCTCACACCAGCTGATGGAGAGTTCAAGAACAAAATAGGTGACAGGAAATCCTTTCCCCATCTTCTGATTCATAATTCAGAGATAAAGTGGGGTGGTTGCCAGGGGATTAAGCAAGCTGTGGTCACCCTCACATCACGGTCAAGCCACTGTGCAGTCTGCTCCCTTGCCCCATAGCCATTGTGGTTTCACAAAAAGTCTCTCCCCACCTGGGTCACCCAGAGCACCACAGTCTTCACAGTTCACTTGAAAAATAAATTTTAAAAAAAAGAAGGAATGAGAACTATCTCCCAAGTGGTCTCAGTCTGTGTGTGGTGAGGGCGTCTGTCTCTTCTCACTGTCGTGTTTTATTGCACTCTGTTCCTTCTTCTTCTTTTTTTCCCATTCCTAATATAAATGTGAAAAATCCCAAAATGGGAATGTCAGAACATTTTGACACTAAAGTTATCGAAAGAAAAAAAGAAGAAATGCCTTCCGTCCCTGGAAGGCACTCTCACAGCTCAGATGCATCCAAGAGCATGAGCCTGAATTTTAACAGTGACAAACGTATTTTTGCACTTGCAAATGCACCTGTGAGATGATTGTGAGCAATGACAGAATGGTTTGGACAGGTAGAGCTGAAGGAAAGTTCAGATCTTCTCAAGACTGGAAGTGGAGAGGAGTTAGAAATCCCAGACCTACTGTCAACCACTCCTGACTCCCTCTGAGGCTCAATGACTCACGTCAGCTTAACACATAGTTGCAAATCTGCGGGTTTTGGGGAAGGAACTCTGCCCTAGATCAGCACAAGGTCTATCCTTCTCTTCACTGATCTCCCTGCCAGGGTACAAAAAGCAGCTGTAAAATCCCACTTGCGCAACTTCCCCATTTACAGAAGCTCTTGGTCAGGAAGAAACAACTTTGAGGTTGGAAAAGAAATGTGTGAGCCAGGTCCAGCCCCACAGCTTCTCAGTTGGGTTGGTATGAAGCCAACCCATACAGGAAGCTTTCAATATTTCAGCTGCTGGGCACAGACCCCTTGTATTTCCCTGCTAGTAAAGCAAAAGTATGTCATACCTTGAGAGAATCTGCCTCACTGAATTTCTCGTCCATTCATGCCGAGTTCAACCTTTTTTGCATTTAAGAGAGAAGCACTGAAGAAATGCAAATTCCTCAAGTGAGGTTAACTGTCCAAAGACTACAGTTAGTCAGTTTTCCTTTAATCCCCACACCTCTATCATCACCAGTGCATAATCTGCACCAGGGAAAGAAGTCACGCTTTTCTCATCGGTTACAAAGCTGAGGAAAACAATTGCTCTGGGAAGTGCTGATGTGCAGAACCACATCCCTCCGGCATGCGGAGGGAGGAGGGGATGCGGCAGCAGGAATCGAGTGCCTTCTGTGGAGCTGGAGTGATATGGAAGGGCGGGAGATAATCTGACTTGCGCTTGTAGCATGTTGTAAAGAGGCAATGTGCTCTTACCCATGAAAGTACTCATAAAAGCTGGAAGTGGACAAGATGCCCTGTGCAGGTTTGGTTCTTATGGGGCCTTTTGCAATGGTTGCCACATCTAGATTGACAGGACTGTTAATACATTTCCATGGATAACTTGTAAGGGGGAGCAGAGTGGTACAAGTGGGACGGTGAAACTGGAAATGAGGAAGCCCTGATCTCAACTCCATGGTGGGATCCACCATTTACTGCAGCCCACCAGAGCCTCCCTATTTGGCTGGCGTGGCCAAGACCATGGCCACCTCTAGCTTTGAAGCAGAGGTGACTCTTCACATTTGCTTTGGCCATCGCAGGGACATCGATATGTTTAAAAAGAGTCTCAAAATGAGGAGTTTGTCAGCTCAGGGACACTCAGCACAGAATGAAGGAAACCCCCAGCAGCTCAGCCCTCCTGGAGGTGTGCAGAGCCTCCCCAGCCGCTCGCTCTCTTGGGAGCCCGTCTCCACTGCCCAGTGTCCCCAGGGCAGTGCTGGCCTGAGCCTGCCTGTCCCACAGGGCACAGGCAGGATGATGAGGTCTCACAGCAAGATAACTTAGTGCAAAAGCAGTGAGACAACTTGGAGACATGAGGAGGCACCGGCATTGCCATCTGAAGGATGAAGGACTGAAGGAATTCACCTTCTGGGCTGATGGGCTCCCTGCCCTCCACATCTCAAGCCCACACAGAAGAGAGGCTCCCTGTCTTCTCTCTGCCTTGTATACTTAACAAAAGGTATCTTGTTGCTGTGCTTACTAGCCAAAATAGATGCCACTCTCTCTTTCTTTGTGTTCAGGCCACCGGGCTGGCCCCGTGGTGAGAGCACGGAGCCGTCCCGGTTAAGCGGGGATGGGAGCGAGCCCTCCCTCCCTTTTCCCCATGCAGGGACACCTTTCCAGCGTTCGCCCCCACAGCTCCCCAGCCAGAGGTACTGCCTCGCTCACTGTGGGATGGCACAATGCGTCCAGTAACGGCTGATCTCTCAATCCTTCTAACCGCAGCAGAGGAGCATCTGGCTTGTCCCCGGGAGCACAGCTCTGACAGAAATACAGGCTGAGCATGGCATGCATCCATCACAGACAGAGGGCTCTGGGACCATAGCCCCCAAACAGGTTTTAATCAGCAGAAGACAAATACGTTGTAATGTCCTTCATGACTTAAAAGCTTGAGAGGTCTGTCTCAAGGTTGTGACAAGCCCTGCCCCATCTTCCATCCATTATACGGCTCAGGACTCTTTCCAAAACTTCAGACATCATTGCAGAAGGGAGCTCGGGGCAAACTAGCAGATCAGACTCAGCTGGCAAGTGCTCAGTATCTGATTTAGTCTCCAGATGAGTTCAGCTCTGAACACAAATATGGTTACCAAGTCCTCATCTGCATGTGAAGAGCCATGAATCCATTTCCCAAAGGAACCAGATCTCCTCTAGACAGTTGCACAGAAACACCTATGGGGTTTTTTTCATAGATTGCAGTTTGTTCTGATATTATGAGAGATAATTGTTCTTCCCTGCCTTCCTCCTGTGCTTTGCCTCCCACCTCTCCGCTCGGCGAGGAGAAGACCACAGAGGGTGCCTCATACCACCGAGAGCCCTCCGAATCCCTCTGCAGCCCCGCAGTGCACAGCCCACACACTCTGTCTTGCAATGAACACATTGTGGTACTCAGTGAAGGATGGGGGTTGTGAGGTGCGGGGTTTGAATTCACTGGGACCCCAAACTGCCAACCAGCAGGACTTTGTCCTGTAGCCTGTGTGAGACACACTCAGCTTCCAGGGCTCCTGCAGAGCTGGGTGCTGCTGAGCTTGCACAGGGGCAGGCTTTGACTGGGTTCTAGTAAAAGGCAGACACCCCAGCATTTTCTGAGCTGCTAAAACACAACCGCAAGTATCTCTCCCCGCAGAGAGCCATTGAAGTGCCCCAGCAGGGTCAAGACGTTTGGGGAAGTTCATCCTTTGCCTTTCATTAGTTCAGCAGACGCAGCAGTGGCTGGTGGGGCTACAAAGGCAGAAGCTGAGAAGGGACAATGGGCGTCATGATCCCTTTGCTAGAGAAGACGGAGTAGGCAGCCTCCCTCAAGGTGCTCCCCGTGGGGTCAAGCTGTTCCCCTCAGACCAAACAACAGGCCAAAATGCATACATGACTTCTGCGCTCTCCCAACTCTTTCCTGAACACACTTCTGGAGAAACTGTGCATGCCAACACTTCTCTGTTACCTACAGACCCTTTTTTTTTTGAGCACCCTAAGGATTTCTGGACGCTTCTCTTGCCTCCTCCCTTTTTAAACAGTTAATCCATCAGATATTTCAAATGCAAAGCGAAACCAATCCTTTACGAAAACTCTGGAGAAGCAGTCTTTCTAGTGACTCCAGGCATTTAGCAGCATCCGAGAAACACTCACCTTAGTACATGAGTCGATCCATTTATTGTGGTGGTGGAACAGGGGACCGTCTGCCCCAAGATGGAAGGCCTTCGGTATCGCTCATCACCACAGCACAGGATGATGAGGAAGGCACGTCTGAAAGACTTGTTCAGGAAGGCGTAGAGGAAAGGGTTCAACCCTGAATTGATGTAGCCCAGCCACAGGAAAGCCGTCCACAGCTTTCCCGGCACCGTGTAGTTTATGAAAGGGTCCACTATGTTTGTGATAAAGAAGGGAGCCCAGCACAGGCAGAAGCACCCCATGATGATGCACAGGGTCTTGGCAGCTTTGGTCTCAGTCTTCATGCGGTGGGTGCTGTGCTGGTCCGGGTGGTGCTGCCGGCCGTCGGTGGGGGCCCCCGCGCGCTGCAGCACCCGGATCTGTCGGGCGTGCTCCCTGGCCGTGACATAGATGCGGTAGTAGGCCAGCACCATCAGGAGGAAGGGAATGTAGAAGGCCACCACGGAGCAGGTAATGGCGTATGGCTTGTTGACCATGAAGATGCAGTAAGTGGAGTTGGAAGCCTTGTTGAACTGCCTTTGCTGAATCTGGGGCGGGGGGAGGAAGGACAAGGACAAAGAAGGAAAGAAGCTCAGCACCGCTCCTCCGACAGCAGCAGTCTGTTTGCCAGGACACCTCACCACCGCTTTCCAATTCTCCTCCCTCCCCTCTCCCAGCCGCGGTACCTCCCTTGCCCACCGCTGCCTCTCCCGCCTGTGCTCACACCGTGGGCTCTCAGGCCCTGCTGGTCCCCAGGTCTGCAGGATCAGCCCGCGTTGCAGCTCCGGCTTCCTAGAGCATGCCTCAACCCGGCCAGGGAAAATCAGCCTAGGTCCCCAGTTCTGACACAGCGAAGGGGGATAACTTCTCTTCGTGCCATGCGTTTTTTTCAGTGCTCACTGCTCTGTTCATCAGGGCGTGGGTTTACAGCAAGGATGCACAAGTTTCACCCAGCCGAGTCCCACAGGGGTATTAGAGAAGGACCAGATGGACAGGGAAGGGACTGGGCTGCAGCATCTGGGGGCAGCTCCAGGCTGGGGGTGACACCGAGCTTCCCAGGCACTGGGGCTGTGGGCAGCAGCCCAGGCAGAAGTCTGCAGGTTGAGTCTGTAGGCTGTGATCTAGTCAGTGACTTGTGATGGAAACAGAGCGAGCAGAGAAGAAAGGCGTCTTGCATGTGAGTTTGGGGAGCAGGGGGCATAACTGGGACAGACGGGATTTCTCTGAGGCTATTCTTGCTACAAAAAAATATCACTGCAGGTTCATCAGGCCCATAATTTTTGGTGTTTATTTCAGCAGGAGAATAACCCCGTCTCCTATTTAAAACTATAATACCAAAATTATTTAATTGGGCACGTAAGGAAGTTTTCCTCTAAAGTAATCTATGAAGCATTCTCACTAGGTGGTGTTTGAACCCTGCACTACCTCTCAGCATGCAGCTACTGAAACTGGCATGGTGAACTCCAGCAAGTTACAGGGAAGGACAGGGCTCGCACTGGTGTTTAGAAAAGCTGGTATGGACAGCTGGGTGTTGAGCCTTTTCTGAAAAGGCGGGGGCAAGAAATTAGTGGAAGAAACCAGATAGCTGACATGGTTTGTTAAATAAACAAAATGCACCTCCCTTTTCTACCAGCTGCATGTCCTAAAGATGCTTGTCTGGAAGCAATTTTGGCTTTATCACCTTGTCTAGAGGCTTGGCAGCTTGCACCTGTTAGTCTCCACAAGCCAAAAAGTATTCATAGCTCCTTGACTGAGACTTGGCATAGAAGATGCCACAACTCTTTAAACAAGCTATTCTAAATAAGGTGTTTTCACAGTTTGCCATTTTTAATTCCTGCATCTCCACATTGGAAGGAGAACAGATTTGCAGCTCTTAACATCTTGTCCTGTAGACGGGATCCTGCAAGTGAAGCCAGACTGCAGTGGGGAAAATTGACTTGCATGGGGAAATTTCACCTTCTCCCCCATTTCAAGGCTCGCACCAAGACAGGGGATATTGATGGGACTGGCCCAAAGCACCATCCCTTCTGGGGATGTCTGGGTTTCCTGGCTCTCCAAACATCGCTAGCACGGCAAGGAGGGACCCTCGGGCTGAGCCGGCAGTGGCCAGCACTTCCCTGAGAGCTGCAGAGGCCAAGGGGAACCGAGGACTCCTGAGGTGCCCATCAGGAGCCAGCTGGAGCTCGGCGTGTTTTCAAAGTACTACTCACTGAACTGATTAGTAGATGCGGGTAAAATCCTCTCCCAGAGCCACCACTGTCTTTGTGACAGTCCTTCCAGGACAGAGTCATTTCAAACCCCCTTAAGGACATCCTCCAGAAATTCAGCAGCCCCTCTGCACTGATAACAAGAAGTTTCTCCTTGAGCTTCTCTTGCCTTCTTTTCTCTGAATATTGCTTTTTAAAGAATATACAGCACCGAATATATTTGATACCAGGTTGGTGTACCTCCTTTGCTACTCACCAGATCAATGATGCCAATGCTATTCCAGCCTTGCATGATAGGAAGGAAAGAAATAAATGTTGGGATTACCCAGCACCCTCCAAGCATTACAGCAATGCGCAGTGGAGTCATCTTGTTCCTGTAAACCAGAGGCTGGCAGCAGATAGCATAGTACCTGCAAGGAGAAAAGCGAGAGAACAACCGTCATCAAAGGAGACTTCCAAGTCTTCTAAAAATAAAACTGTAAAGCATTTTCTCCCGCTTGTTTCTCCTGCCTTTCCAAACAGAAAAAAAAAATGAGTCTATAGCCTATTTCCATTGACTGCCTCTCACACAAGGAGCTCAGGATGTTTTCACAGCATGAGTAAATAAGGTTTCATAGTGCCTTGCAGGGGAAAGCCAGTATTTTCTGTTTTCCAGCTAGGGAAAATGAGGCACAGACTAATGCTGTGGTTTGCCTGAGGTTGCAGAGCAAGGGAGTGACTTCATATTCAGCCCTCCTCTCCCTCTGCACTTAGTCACTAAGCTGTCTGCACCCTCCTTACCGCGGTGAATGAGTACACCTTCCTTCCATGTAGCCATAACTGAGTAACTGTTGGGGTTTTCCTAACTGCAATGGACATTTATTTTGACAAGACTGCAAAAGCTGTTATTGCAAATTAACAAAGTGTTTCAAAGCTGTGAAAATGTCAGTAAAATGAAGTGTGTTTTCCCATAACGAAGCTCCCTTTCTACCTCCCAGGAATCAGCCTTTTGCCTGGCCAGGCTTTAACCTTCTGCCACGAGGACAGGGCAACCATCTGCATGGGGCTTCTAGTCTTTTCACCATCAGGAGGACGTGCCCTGCGCTCTCCTTTCTCCTCCTGATCCATCCAATATATTCATAGTACAACAGGTTCCTGCTCTTAAAATAACAAGTAGCTATAATCTAAAAAAGTCTTCTCAAAGAGATAAGAACTCTTTCTCTTTGTTTGGCCCCTGTGCTACCCACCTGCTAGCGGATTTCTAGATCAGGAAGGTATATCAAACCTAAAACTGGAAACCTCATTGCTCTGAAATTAATATATGCCCATAAGCATAGCAGATCAGCAACCATATCATCCTACTGCAGATTTTTGGTGGTCCTGACCTGACAGTCTGTGTCAGGTTCCCAATGAAATATTTTTGATCTCTAGATTTTTGGATGTCAGCACACTTTGTAGAAATAGTACTGATGTCCCCATAGCTGTGACAGGGAACTGGGGTCCAGAGACACAAGAAGTGCCCATAAATTCTCAGGTCTTCTGAATAACTGAATGTATCATTCAGCTATGTGCCTGATGAATACATTTTCTTAGTGAATGAATAATGATTATCTGGTAGATGTAGTTTCCAGATTTGGCAAGCACAGAAATTATGCAATATGGTGCCCCCATAGGATAAGAGCATTGCATTGAAGAAGTGGCCACAGTTTCAATAACTATTTATAAAGGGAATGAATAATCTGTCAGAGATTTTTTTGAGTCAAGCCTCAACATCAAGGTATAATATGTATCTAGAGCGAGCCTCACTGCTGAATGCCTATAAAAGTTGATTTTATGAGGTTAGCAGAATCATGAGAGACATTAAATTAGCAAACACACACTAAAGCTGGACCATAACCTGAGGAGATGCCTGTGAGAATTTCTAAGTGCCATCAGCACATTAAAATAAGACATATGTGAATGCACCCATACCCAGTTTATGTGTATGCATTAGAGAGATGTCCTTAAGGTGTGCAATTTATTTCATCAAGATTTAAGTGGGAACCAAAACTTTTGTGCTAAACAGGCACAAAAATCTAGGAATTTCCAAATTTTTTAAAGACTTTTTTAAAAAAAAGTCATGTGGAGTCAACTGAATTGCTTTATTTTGATAAAATCAGATTATATTTTCCACACAAAGGGTTGAAATAATATCAAAGTGTCAAAAGAAAACATTTTTTATAAGTCTCTTTGAAACAAGATTCAAAATGTCACAGGGGAAAAACGTTGAAACAAGCATTCAACTATTTCAATTTGATAATTTCTACATTCTCTTCTGGTTTCACATGTGCATGAAAATCAGCTTGTTCCTCTGAAAAGTTTCACTTTCAAAGAAATGGTATATTTGACAGTAACTGTTCTTTAGAGCATTGGGTGAAATGTTCCTCTCATGGAGCTCATGCTAAGAGCCATGGCAGTCAGTGGGTCTGATTCCTGTCCCCACTAACATGGTCCTCACATCCCTCCCACGAGGGACGAGGAGAAGCTGAATAATTTACAGGAATAGGATTTACTTAGTTTTGGTGTTTGCCTTCACTGGATCGTGAGTTGAACAAGTGAGGGTATCCAGCCTCGAAGATATGCAAACCTCAACTGATTAAGGCCCTGAGTGACCTAATTAAAGGAAGACAGATTTAAGTTTGAGTTTGGCCCTGTTTTGAGAGGAGGGCTGGATTAGAGACCTCCAGAGGTCCTTTCCAACCTACATTTTTCTGAGTCTGTCAGACAATGAGGACCATTATGGTCAGATTTCAATATCTTAATGATTTCAGAGGATAGACTAAATATTTCCGTTGTTCCTAGGATAACTACCTTCCTCATGACAGCCACAATGTGTTTGTGTAACCTTGTCCTTTGTTGTTAGAGCTTATTGCTTTTGGATTTCCCCCTGCTCTCCTGATTTCCTTCCCCCAGGTAATAAACTGACCTTTGAATTCAAACAGGTATTTTCGGTAATGTTTTTGACTGCTTATTAGGACAGATGGTGCTTCTGTTGGCATTATGTGCAACGGCTCTTCTGACTCTAAACACAAGGGAGATATATCTGGCATATTTAATTGTTTACTATCTGAGAGGCACCTACTGGAAAGTGCTACCCAGTGCTGGACATCAAAGGATTCCTGTAACATGCCTGATGGCAAGTTACTGCAAGTCACAAGAGACTACATTTATTTGCAGAAAAGGCAGAAGAAGAAATTCAATAAATAAATGGGAAAGAACAGCCAAGACACCAGCTACCATTTCACAAGTTGAATAAGCAAACAGAAAAGGAAAATCACGATACATTGCTAATTAACTAGAGCAGGAAAACAATTCTTCCAGGCAGTTTGAGTTATTACATTTCTGTACTTCTATCTCTGCTGCAGCTGACAGCATTACACTGACTTGTACACGCTACTGAAGGCCATTAGAGTAAAAATTATGCCTGTAAAAATGACATCTTAAGCTCTCATATTTCTTCCCTCCCAGTGATTCAGCAGCAATTCTCCTCCACTTACATGTCAAAAGATTATATATATTTTTTTTTTTTTTTTGCTAACTGCTGCTACCATGACTTCCCCTGTGTTCAGAAAGTCGAGCTGGGTTCCTCCTGCCCTATGCTGTTATCGGTAACAGGGTTCCACAATTGGAGTGTGGGTGACAATTTTGCTGATTGCGAGGGAGGCAGAGAAGCACACCATCCACTTTTCCACAGCTCAGCAGGATTTCCATTCGGTGGCCCCAAGAGTCAGATAATAGAAATCTGTGTATGCTAACAGAAGTCATTGAAGTCACACCGATTTTTTGCAGTAGCTGGTGATTTGATGTATGTGATGGTTTGGGCATTTAAGCAGCTATTTATTCACTGAGAGAAAAGTAATTATATCTCTAAGATTATCAATAGTTTTAGTCAAAAGCTGAAATAAAAACATTTTCTTATTCTACATTTCTGCTTCCTTTCAAGCTAAAGCTGTTTTCCTGTGCTCCTAAAGAATATCTATTATGTACCAGTATGACAGTGTGATGGATTAATATAAAATGTAATACATACACATGATTAATATGATGTCCAGGTTTAATTACATATTAATTCTTACTATTATCAGTCAAGACCCACGTTTCTGCAGTTTCTTGAAAATGTTAACTTCCCTGTTACCTACAGCAGAGCAGATGATGTGAAACACATGCTCTCCCCTGCCTGTGTTACACCATTCTTCGCTGAAGGGGAAATACAAGAATCCCTTCCTGGAGCTTTAGATCTTCCAAGTAGCTCCATAAAGCAAAGGTTATTATAATACTTTTCCTTTCCCATATCAGACATTTGCCACATGAATGAATCAAGTGCTAACATTTTACAGATGGCTCAAAAGAAGAAATCCATAGCTCCTATGGCCTTACTTACGGCTTTTATGGCCACTGCAGGTATGTCCGGCTACCGAGGGTTTGCGACCTGCCCAGCGTCACTTGGTCACTCCGTGGAACAGTGCAGTGGCCAAGGAACATGAATGTGATGCTTCCTGGTCTTCCAGTGGAAGTTCCAGCGATACAGATGTGGGGGGACCAATTAGTGCCAAGTGGATCAATTCCCAAAGTGGACCTCATGTGTTATGAACACTCTCCCAGCACCTCCGAGGGGATGCAGGTGCACCTCTATTATGTTCATGAAAGCTATTAAAAATGCTGAAGGTTCAGTGACTCAGTGCCCCAGTCTGCAGGGCAATCTCCTCCCTATTCCTACACGCATCACCAGCAGGAGCTGCCGCAGTCACTCATATACACAGTGTCCACGACCTGTAAGAGCAAAATGTTTTATCCTTTCCCAACAGGACTGGCATTTTGCCTGTTGGCGAGCTCTTTACAGTCAGTGCTACGTGTAAAAGCAGAAAGCAGATATAAATGCCTGATGAACTGTATATCAGCAACACATTGGTACCTAATAGCCTTCAGCACTTTGGGTAGAGAAGACATAATATCACATTCCTCAGTGGCAGGATCATGGACAGCTTGCCTAATGTTAAGCTTGTGTATATGTGAAGATAGGAAAGGGCAGAGAAGAGGGAAGCTGTGAAGCCAAAGAGAAAATAGAAAATGAACCTCAGTTGTATTCTTGCCTTGTACAACTGAATGCTGAATCTGCTGTGGTGGCCCAAGGCTTCTGTGGAAATGTAAGTGCTGTAAAACATGGGTGTTTGCTGTTGCCATTTTGCCTGTATGAAAGATCCCATGCATATATGCACACACATGTATGCACACTCCTTGTATCATACCCTGCCTTTCCTCCAGGAAAAAAGAATAGAAAAAAAAGATTCTTGAAAAGCACATCAATTTTTAAGTGATGACACCTGTAGATATTACAAGTTTATAGCTTCTAGGTTCTTGTAGACAAGAAAGGAAAGACTGAGACTGAGAAACAGCATTGCATTTCAACACACTAGTGACCTAGATCTGACAGCAGCATAATTTAGCTGTGGTCCATGGCAAGGACAGCTATTTGTGGTAGTGACTGTCTGCATACTCATCAAGCACGAACACAATGAGACTCCATTTGTGACCGGGATCCGTGGTTAGGACTGAAATCAAAGCTCCAAGAATCTACATGACCAGCTGGGCCAATAACGTTAACATACACCAGTTTCTGTGGTTCAACAGAAGCAAGCAGTGATACAGCAGCCAGCACATCTGGCTACCCATCAGCCTGGACATTCAAGGGCCTCCTCAAGCCCACGGCAGTGGAAAACCTGCCCTGGACACATCTCCAGAGAGCAGTCCTGGAGTCCTCAGCTCCCGCCTCAGGATCAGTGATGCTCTAACCACACTGCTGCTCTTTCCTTGCCTTCTGCGCATTACAGAAATATAATTACTTAGCTGCATTAGGTAATTCCTTGCCCTTGGAGAAAAATTAAAGTATCTCCCTGGTTTGCAATACAATTTTGTTTGAGCTACGGGTATGTAGACACTACCCTGCAAGAAGCTCCTTGGATATCACAGACAGACAAATACACACCCACCTTTACTAAACAGACTGGTTCTGTGGGTGGCCCACATTTAAAACCATTTGGTGTCATGTGCATGTATTATATACATACCATATGTTTTATCATCACTGGGGCCAAAATGAGCCAGGGAAAATTTACTGAATATTCATACTGAATAATTTTTTACCCCCCTTAAATAATCCAGAAAAAAGAAGAGAAGAGGGTGGGATAACTGTGGGTGCTATTAGCTGTCTCCCAAAGTTAGGGTGCAACAACCATGCCCATACAGGCTCTGTGCCTGTATGTGTCTGCTGAAGCACGTCTTAAACACCAAAGTGGGAATGATCTGTTTGTGAGTTCCTAAGGAAAGAGAGGCCAAAGAAAAGCAAAAGCAGACAGCCAGACTGGGCGAGCTGCCACCGCAGGGGACTCTGCTCTTATCCTGACAGCCAGGAGGAGGCTGAGCCCGGCCGAGGGGCTCCGGGGGCTGCCTGCCCGGGCAGCCAGCTCATGCTGAAGACACTGAACTGCACTGATGGAAAACTCTTGCAGGCAACAGGAATGTTTATTTCAGAAGCGAGATGCTGCTTCTCCTTGTGGGACACAAGTTATATATAAGGATTTGGCTAGTTTGGAAGATCCCCTTAGTCTTTTTGGAGCTCTACTCTGGTGCACTCCACAAAACCCACAACTGAGCGTGGTTTTGCACGCTCCTCCTCTCCCTCAGTGAATCCAGACTGGGCCAGAGTCTTCAGCTGAACCCTGACCAAGTGATGAAGTCTAACGAGCTAGAATCTCAATTTATTTGTGCCTGCATGAAATTAAAACAGCACTACTGGCTTTGCTGATATTTCAGTGAAACCAGATTCTGGCCTCTGCATAACCAGATTTTTACATTTTTTGGGAGAGAACAGCTCTTTCTCTTTTCCCTTTTTCCGCTGAGCAAATAAGCTATGGTGTCTGACAGTGCCAAATAAAATAAAGTTATGCATTGCTGGTCCAGAAAAAAAATTGTCCTAAAATGATTATATCTAACAAAATTAAATTCTTATTAGAAAAACAACGGCCTGCTGGTGTTGAGATAATTACACTGAGAAAAATGCTAAAGAGAACAGTTAATTGGAACTGGATAAATTTAGCTAGTAATACAAACAAATGTATGTTGCCAAACGGAGATAGAGGGCTTCTTCATGGTCCCCGTGTGGGTCGGTGTGTGTGGAGGGTTATTGGCAGCAACAGTGGCAAAATAAATTACCATATTTTTAGAGGGTTTGTAAAGATTAATAAAGGACAGTGCATCCCTCAGGCTGTGCCGTGGCCATCTGCTCTGTTATTTTTCTTAATGCTCTCAGACCTGAATTCTGCAAATCCCGTGTTAGCTTTCTTGCCAAGCGGAGTGCCGACAGGGATAACTCCACAGTTACGTGTCGTGTCTCGCAGCCCTTGTGGAGGGTCTCCCCTTGCCCTTGCTCAGCCCCTTCCTGTGCTGCCTCTCTGTCCCTCCACCTCAGCACCTGGGAGCTGCACGAGATCAGATGCTTTTCCAGCTGAAAAGGGCACGGGGGATTTACAGCCCGGTTCAAAACTATAGCTGGAGTTTGTGTCATATAATCAGATTGCCGACCGCCTAATCATTACTTACTGATGGCTATTTAAAACCTAATAAGTCTCCCCACTAATAACCCCTCCCTGCCCCTGGCCAGCCGGCAGATGTTTCGCAGCACACTGCTGGGCACAGCGCCTTTCTCCCCGTCCTTGAGAAAGACATCCCGCGCCCGACCTCGAGCCCCACCATGGCCCAGGCATCCTTTGGCGAGCCGGGCGATCGCCCCGTGCCTCGGCTGCGTCGGCTGTAACGCTGTGCAGAAGAGACGAGCACGGAGAGCGATGCGATGCCGCGCTGGAAACGGGAGGCAGCAGGCAGGGGGGGCAGAGCCGGCGGCCCCCCAAACGTCCCCCTCTCCGGTGCCCCTCCACGTGCTCTCACGGCCGTGCACCCTCCCACCCCACGCAGGGAGAGGGTTTCTTCTCCAGACAGACTGCCACGGCAGAGCACCGGGGTTTGGGAATCTCTAAAACGCTGTCTCTCTCTCAAGGGATTGTGCTAATTTGATGTCTGAACAGTACATTAATGTTAATTAATGTTTGTAAATGGCGCGACGAGCATCTGTCACTCTGGTGCTCCAACACTCTTTGGATACATCTGTTTTGCTTTAGCCTTTATTTAGCAGTGATTATGTGGTATGTTTGAATTCCAGTAAGATTAGCGTTGAATATACAAACACACAGTTAGGTCTGTTTTGTTGCGTGTTACACAGCAAATCTGCAAATGTTTCGAACACGCCAGGCGAACAGTGTACCTAGTGCCCAGCAGAGACGTAGACTTGGAGGAAAGCTTCACGGGCTGGGACACAGCCAGGAGAGCTGGAGCAGAGAGAGAGGGTGCAGGATGCTGTGGCTGCATGAAGAGCAGAGGTGCCAGATGTGCATCTACGGCCAAGAATACAGGCATTTAGGACCTGTTTGTTTCTCTTTCGTTTTTTTTCCCCCAAGACATCGAGAAGTAACTGTATTGCAAATTGTACTGCAAATATTGGAAAAGAAAATTGCCTTTCCTGACGGGTTAACTGTATTTGGAGACTATCATAGCTTCTTGGTCTATTTATATGCAGTGCAATTATTTTTATTGCATAGGCATAAAGAATGGATATGTATGCATAAAACATGCAATAAGTAAATAATTCAAGGCTAAATCTTTCTTTTACATTAGAATACCAAAGAGATGATGCAAAGGCATAACCCAGCAACAGCAAAATTTTGATTCAGTGAGCCCTGAGATACCTTTTATACTCAGAAAAACACTTTTTCAGATAAGACTGTCTCTAAGTCTCTGCAGTAGTTTGCTCCCTGTGTCTGACTGGTAAGATCAGTTTATCCTGTGGTGATTTCTCCAGATTTTCTCAAATGCCTTTAAGAATTAAAGCCTGAATGCTTTTTCTTTTTTCTTTTGCAGACGCGCTAATGGAAATAGATACAAGATATTATCAGATAAAAGTCTTTTCAAGCAACACTTTCTGAAAATGCTGAAGAGAATGACTTTCCAAACTGAGTCCTGAGGATTAGATTAACCACCCAGTTTTCTTAAAAAACCCACAGTTGTATGCCCTGAAATAAAACAGAAGGCAGGGAATATATGAATCACAGGAAAAACACCAGCTAGAAGAAGCATACTCCCATAAAGTCTGAATGAACAGAAGGGCAACAGCTAGCAAAAATTAAATAAAACACTGTGAAGGAAGCAATGCTGTCAGTGCTCCTCCAACCCAGCTGCCAGGACGGGTGAAGCAGTGGTGATGGAGAACTGGTCGATGATGGGCTGAGTCACCCTTCCCTGCACAGAAACCCAGGCATTCATCTACCTGCTCTGACCTTCTCAGAGCCATCCACCACTTTTTCCTCATCTGTTCTGTCCTCTTAACACTGTTTGGGAGTCAATTCTCACTGTGGAAAAAAACAACCCCAAACCAACCAAAATTGTCACAGAAATTCAAGTTTCTGCCAGCAACCTTTAAAGCCTAGCTCTGAGGCTTTGCAGACAAGAAAGACATGTTGTTCTTACTCATATCAGAGTGAGTATTTTGAGCTGACCTGAAAGCTGCTTGGAGATGACTGCAGAATACCACAAAAATTAAACTGTCTGGAAGTCTTTTCAAATCTCAGCTAATGTTTGCACTGGACAAGAGAGAGATACACTTTGAAAGCCTGTAGTCCAAGTCCCAGAAGGAAAATTTGGCACAGCAGTTGGGAATCAGGAGACTTTGCTGGCCTGTTAAATCCTGCTTGTGAACAGCACGTGCGGGGTACACTGCTCATTTGGGTTAGAGGATGGTTACTCTGTCAAGTCATTAATCACTATTAGACTGAGCTGTCAAGTACCCACATTTTAAATAATATGCACCAGGAACAGCACAACTTTTTGAGTTCAGCCTGCAAAAGGAAAAGGATTTTAAAAATTGGCAAAGTGCTCAAGAAATAGGTGGAATTTAGAAAATTTTTGTACTCGTATCTATTCAAATGTGACTAAAGTGTGGATATTTTCACTTTTCATCCCTAGCAGTGACATGAAGTGAGGTCGAAATTTTCTCCTTGCCCTTCTCAGGATGATCACAGACCAAGACACATCTGGAAGTGATGCTCCCAGGACAGTCACAGCAAGGGGCTGGCAGATCAGGAAGGAGAAAAAGGCAGATTTACATGGTGGGGTTTAGCCTTCTTTTGGTATGGAAAATGAATCTATTATTCTGTATCCACCACTCCATCCAAGCTGTGTTGAAAATCCATGTTGTCCTGCTTGCTGAGGATGTTTGGAACAGCATCCAAATTCATGGCTGCAGAAGGGAATTAATCTCTGTGAAGAGGACACAGGAGTGAAGTGGGACTTCAGGTGACCCACAGCATGACATGGCACAAGTGTAATATTACCCTCAATGCAGCAAGGAAGAGACCACAGCATGTCCTTAGGGATGTGGTAAGGGCCAAAATCAAAATGTCTATGTTCTCCCTGTCTTCTTCCACCCAAATGCCTCCTCTGAGAGATGGAGGGAAAGACCTCATGTTTTATTTCAATCAGAAAATGGTTTATTAAACAGGCCCAGTAGGAAAAAAAATTAATGTCCTTGGTCTTTGTGGATGTTTAGACCTGACAGTGTTGCTAGCTAAGGGGTATCAGGTTTTGGATCTGCAGGCATCAAGGTCTGCTGCTTGTGTGGGGGAAAGCAATTGCTTTTATACAATGTTTTCTGATTTACCTAATCAGGCTGCCAGAGCACGCCAGCGAGCAAGCACTGCAGAAATGTGAAATAACATATTCAGTGGTAATTCAGGAAGAAAGAAAGTCTTTTTAATAGACTGTTTGGGACACAAAATTGCTCATGAATTAGCACAGAAATTCCTGGTCAGATTAGGACCGTTTTGGTGCTCAAGAATGATGTCCAGGTGGATGTTAAACAACTTCAGTGATGGCTACAGTACCCTAGTGTTGTCCTTAAGTTGTATTTTGAAAATCATGTTAATCAGTCAGTCAATCAATCAGAGGAAGAAATACAGCTTTAAGAGAGCAAGATGACTAGGGACTGACCCACCTCCACAATATTTTCATTTACAGCGGCTCAGGAGAGCTAGTCCAGTGCTACAGGAGGCACCTTGGTCTGTCTCGAGCACCACGGTGGGTAGTCTGAACTTGACATTTGGTCCTGGGAGAACCCAGAAGCCCGTAATCTTGAGACTCAATCAGATTCATACTGAGGTGTCTGATCAAACAGAAAGTGATGAAAGCCACGCAGTTGACTTGGAATTCTCCTCTTCACATGAGACAGAGAGATCTTGGGCTTCGTCTTTCAGCTGACACTCACTGTCAGCAAACACAGACATAATTGTGCTTTCTTGTACTAGGAGAAGAAATATACCTTTTGAAACGTCTAAGATGAAATCCTGGCTTTTTTCATGTCAGTGGCAAAGCTACAAATGATTACCCATGGAGTCAAAACAGCATTCAAGATGAAATTCCACAGCAAGACTGAATGGCTAGGAGAGCTATATATGCCCTGCAGAGATTAGATGATAGAGAAAAGTTTCTATGACAAATTCAAGTGCCTTTGGAGAGGAGCAGCCTGTTTGAGGGATGTTGCTGTTAGTGCTTTGCCAGTGGTGGTGTGTGTGGTGGTCACTGCTCTAACAAGCACTCAGAGCCTTTCTGAGAAAAGAAACAAGAAAAACACAGTACCAGAGAATTACCTAAAATTTAGATCAGCTCTGCAGCTAGTCCGCAGAGGCATCATTCTTCAGCGTGAAAGCAACAAGCAAACGATAAAGGCTGCAATAATTATCCATGTCAGGCTGCATCCAGCCACCAGCTTGGAGAACCTTTTCTCTCTCTCTGCCTGAGAGCAAAGAACAGCACATGTATGGTAAACACATGTGAAAGAGAAAGAGCATTTGTGTGTCCTGAAATAATTCTCTGATATCTGCCAATTTCAGGTTTGTCAGCTGTCAAAAATTACTGCTGTGTTTCTGTATCCCAGACAGCACGGCTCTGCTCCCTCACCCCTGAACTTGCAGAGGTTTTCAACACACCCATCACTCATTAATGAATTAATTCTTGTCTTTTTTTCAAGCAATTTGACTGCAGTTTAGTCTAACATGGCCAATATTGGGGGGGATGGCAAATATTGGGGGATTTCTCTCTGTCAGTGCATTCATGACAAAAAAGTTTACAGTTATTTTCTGAAAGATTTTTTTTTTTTGCTGTGACACTTAAGATGAGTTCCAGCTCTTGGGAACTTCAAATTCAGAGCTCTAAGCACTTTATTTTGATCAGCTTGGCACCAAGATTGGTGGATGGGGTTTTTTTTAGCCAGTGTGTGTGTCATTTTTTCATTCTACTTTAAAGAATCTCTTTAATTCTGAAGAAATAGGAAGAATGTTCCTGTACCAGAAACAGGTTCAAATACACACTCAGTAAGCAGAAATCTTTAAAAGCAGGATAATTTTATCACAGAAGGCAGAGCCAATTAAATGGAACAATGCTGATATGGGACTCATTCAAGTGCAGTGCCCATCAGCCTCAGATGCCAGTGCAGGGGCTGCTGCACCTTCCCCAAACCTTCTCAGAACACATGTGGAACAAGCTTAGAGAATTAGTTTCCTCCAAAACACAGTTACAGCTCCTGCCTTCTTTCAAGACAGCCGTTCTCCCCTTTTGTGTAGTATTCTAGTGATTAAAGCATTGGCTTGGGATGGGGGAATGGAGTGGGGGTCCCCAGACTCAGCTCCCCATTTCCCTCTGTCCAAAAGAAGGGGAATCATCTGTGCATTACTGTAGGCAGCAATGTTCACCCATTGCTACGGCAGGGCTTGGTCTTGTGGGGAGAATTCAAGACTCCTTGGGCAGAGAATAAAAGAGCATAGAAGCAGGAGCAGAGCTGTAGTCCTCTACAGGTGTTCACACTCTGCTCTGGATATTTCATTTAGTACAAAATAATCTAATCCATCTCATTTTAGGGTTTTTTTAAGTTGTTGGTTTGTGGTTTTGTTTTTCATTTCCAGTTCCTTCTACTCAGCTGGGTGTTCGCAAACTCTGCCTCAGGTCTGTTCACAGAAAGAAAATCATCCTGTATAAAACTGTGATCTCTATTCTATATCCCTAATACATTAACCCTGAGCCCTGCGTTTCGACAGTGGTAGAGCCAAGGCTGCCCCCAACCCCTTCGCTACCCCCAGACAAGGCTGTCCCGGGAGCACGGGGACCGATGGGGACAGGCGGCGGGAGCAAGAGCTCGTGACGTGGCGGGGGTCTGCACGAGGGTGGCATAGGCAGGAGAAAGGGGGGAGCTTCCCTTCTGCGCACCCCACATGGGAGGTTCCTCCTCCCCTGCGGGTGTCAGAGATCGGGGCGGAAGGGCAGGGGGGAAACCAATATTTTCCCTGCATGTCCCCTTCTCTACACAACCCCCTATGTTTAATTAAGAGCCTGGAGAATCAAACTCCAACATTTTATATAACAAGGCCACATCCAGAGCGCAGTGCTTAACATGGGCTTTACTAGTAATTGGCTCAACGTGGCAATTTGTCAACTTTTTTAAGATAATGAGCTTCCAGTTGTGTTCCAGCCATCTAAACTTCCAGATGAGGAAACGCGCCGTGGCTGTTGCATGTCAGCTTCTCTCTGGATACAATACTGCGTGTGCCAGTGCCCCTCTCTCCCACAACAAAGGAGTGCTGCCCATCAGTGGAGAAGTTAATCAAGTATCTTTTGAAGTCTGGCTGGGTGCAGACTCTTTGGATGAAAGATGCTATTTAAATATCAGTTGTCATGATGATGAGAATGATTATGGTTATTTTGGCCATATTAGTAATACTAAGTAATAGTATTTTTAAAGATATTGAAATCTCCGCACAGAACTCAAATGAAAGCTCTAAATATTGCTTATTAGAATAGCCGGACAAAATGTTTTCTTCTAAGTATTTATCCTGTGAAAAATTCTTGCTATTCTGTATGGAAAGTCCTGCCATTTACCCTGAAAAACTGCAGACAACAGTAAAACAGAATTGTTTGCCATAAATTATTTAGGATTTTGGCTTCATTTTAATTTTGCAAGAAAAGTTTGAAAGAAAAGGAAGTTTTTAGGACCTCCCACAAAGCCTATGCACCCTTTTCACCAGCTTTGCCTCCTTGTTAGTAGTCACTAGTGGAGATGTGCAAATGGATGCCTTAGAAAAGCAGCCCATAAAATATGGGGGGTTGCTCTTTTTGCTCTTTCTCCATATAATCTAGTAATATATGTCACAATGTGTCATTTAGTAGTATTGGTTTTCATCCGCCAGTATGACTGCTAGCAGCAGGAAGAGCAGTTCTGATAGCACTTGAAAGATATGCCAAATATTTTTTTGACAAGAGAGAGAAAGCGAGAGAATTTAGTGTTTCAGTCCCTGGGAAGATGGGGCTCAGCACAACGCGTGAAGCCGTTCACCAGCCAAGCCGCCCCTGGCAGCGAGCAACACTTGACGTTGTAACAGAGAGAAACGTCCCTGCTCAAAAAACAGCCTGTGCACGATGCACCGTCTGCAGCAGCTGCAGGTCTTTCCTTTGGAAACATCTTTAAGGCATCTTTTCTTTACTTTAAAGAAGAAACTGTGCCATGTCTGATCAGTAATGCAAACAGAGCTGTGTGCCGCAAAGCAGCTGAGAACCCGGCTTGCTCTATTGATATAAATCTTATTCCTTTCAAAGTTTTTCTACACTGATGAGGATTCAGAGAGCTCTCTCCAAAATCAGCTACTGAGAGAGATTTATTGCTCTATAGTTTCCAGCGGGTTCGTATTTGCCCTTTGGCTACTGTTGATGAGCAACATCACTGAAGAAACTTAAAGCAACTATAATTATTCTCTATTCTCTCCTGTTCATACCTGTCCAGCGAGATACAGCACAGGTGCAGGATTGATGCTGTGGTGAGCAGAACATCGAGGGACGTTCGGACCAGGCAGAACATCTCTCCATAGATCCAGTTGTCCTGAACCAACTCAATGGCTCCAAACGGCATCACCAGCACTGACACCAGCAGGTCCGCAAAGGCAAGGGAAACAATGAAATAATTGGTCTTGATTTTCCTGCAAGGCAGATCACAAAATTAGGGTGGAATAGTTTCAGTGCAGCATCCTCTACATGTGGACAGAGATTTCAGCTTGTGTTTGGGTCTAATTTGCTCCATCACACTAAAAGGTCCTCTCTAATGTATTCCTCACTTTATAGGGTCACCCCTAGCTTGTTCCTGTTTTTACAGCTAAATATCCACCATGTTCCCTGCATAAATGCATCTTTCTGCTCACGCAGAAGAGGCAAATAGATGCTCACAGGCCTCTGCATGCGGCTCAGCCTCACAGCTTGCATTGGAGAGTTTGGGGTGGAGGAGAGGGTTTTTATTTTAGCTTGTAAATTGAGAAAATCCTTCCAGAAAGCATTGAGAAGAATCTAGACTGAAACTGTAATTTTAACTTGAAAACTACTTTTTCAACCATAACAATAAAATAGAATTAAATCCATTAAAAATCCCACGCAGAATTTGAATAGAAGCTGTTGAATATCTCGCTCCACTCCTGAGGCTGGTCTGACAACTCCCAGGGGTAGCAGCAAGCCTCAAGACAGGAGTTTTGCCTGTGACCCCCTCAAATCACTGGCAGCATTCGCCAAGCTGTGGCAGTGCAGCACAACTGCAACAGGACCTTGATCTGTGTGGTTTTCTGATGGGCTTGTTGGGAAATTTGAGATGGAAAAGGGGTAGAGGCCAAACTGCTTCTCCAAGGAATTGCTGCTTAGCTCTCTTTTTCACTGATTTATTTGTATTTTTACACTGAGCACACTAAAAACGTAGAGGATGGATACTAACATGATCCCACCACCACAGTGTAAATCCGAGTGGAGGTGCGCTGAGGCCAGTGTGAGAGTCTGATGCTGCCGTGGTGCAACGCACGGCCAGAGACACCCTCCGTCGCGGCAGTTTATGCCCTCAGCTGTGGGCAGGGGGTTTTTTAGGCAGGGATTTTCCCCTGTGCCTCCCCGCGGAAGGGCAGGCAGTGGTGGGCTGGGTGGGCTCACCTGAGCTGCCTGTCCCGGCACACAGCCACCATCACCAGCAGGTTCCCCAGGATGGCCATCAGGATAACGGCGGAGATGAAGGTGAGCAGCACAATCTTCTCCGCTACGCCGAAGCCCTCACTCGAACTGGGGAGCACGCAGAAAAAAAAGAGAAAAGAAAAGAAGCTGCAGGAGCACTGGGAGGGCATCACCCGGGCAGCACGGAGGTGCCAGGCACGGGCGCTCGTTTTGGCAAGTGCGAGCACAGCATCCCCACGCCTGCTGCAGCGAGGCAACCTTCCCACCAAGACCTTTAACAAAGACCATTCCGTATTTATGCGGAAAGCTGCGAGGCTTGCGTTCATCAGCAGAAAGGCTACAGGTGGAGGATACCCACAACATCCACGGCCACCCAGGTGTCCCAGTGGCAGAGAAGCCGACACATACGGTGGAGGAGCCCATTTCCGAGGGCTGGAGTGAACTGTGCCTGATTTCTGGAAGTCCCTTCCAAATCAGAGACTCTGGATGAAAACATTTTCATTCTCTTTTCATCCCAATAAATAATGTTATTTTCTATGCAGAAGTATTTTGGGTTTCTTTCCTTTTGTTTTTCCGTTTTTTCTCCAGGTTTTTCCTCAGGATGAGCATTTTACATCTTGAATTTTGAAATCTACATAATCTTTTCCCTTGTTCTCTCTTACCTTCACTCTGTGCCAGAGAACAAGAGGCAGTCTGGCATTTATTTTTTTTCTTTTTCACTTGGTAACTTTTCCAGAATTAGGGAAAAGAAAATAAATTTTTTTTAAAAGGAAGTGCCCAATTTCCCCCTACCCTGACACCAATAATTTCTTTCAGTTAATCAAGAGAAAGAAAAGAAAAAGGAAGGATAACAGGAAAACACAATGTTAGACATATTTTAAGTCTGCATTTTGACAAATATCTTGTTAAATGTTTCAAAAAAAGTTGTTGGGTTTTTTTTCAGAGCCTGCAAAGCAGGAAGGTAACACACAGCATCCACTAAATAGTGTTCAATTCCTCATAAAACTGGTTTTATTACAAAATTTTGAGCCACTTTTCCTTTATAGCTATTTCTAATTATGTATCCATAACAAAACACATCCTAAACCTTCGCCTGCTTGTATAACTTTCCCTATTACACTATATGGGTGAGAACGGGTGTTTGTTCATGTTATCAAGTGTAGCTAGAAATAAACTGGCATTAAGAGCAGCACTTGACACTAATTCAGCAGGGAAATTTCTTCACAGCATACGGAGCTGGTAGTCAGCACCCAGGATTAATGATGTGAGATTGTTCAGGTAATTGAAAAATTGAACTGTTATTCTATTTTACTTTGACTTCCTCTGGGGTCACTTTTTATTTACTAAGTACATTCCAGACTTTTACACTTTATCTCACTGAATTCTCCTGATTTTGGCAAAGCTAAAAAAGATTAGAGACTGCTGAGGTCCTGCCTCCACTACCTGTGCCATTTTAATAAGCTTCTAGCGACTGACTTCACCCTGAGCCTGCATTGCGGAACATCCATTTAATCACAATCTCAATATTTGTCCCTAAAAGCGATGCCGCTTTGAGTATGACTTTTTTGCCAGCTGCCAGTTGCACCAGGGGGTGAGATGGCAGCCTGCTGAAGTTGGACTCCTCGTATTGAGTAGGAACAATATCTTAGGAATTCCTTGATTTTCAATGTTTTACAAGGAAATACATCACTAGGTATAGGTTCATCCAGATGGGTGAGGATGTTTATGAGCAAATAAAGAAAAGGAAAGGAGATGCCCTGGCCTCACACTAGTTTCATAGAAAAACACAGCACTAGGCAGATACATGCAGGCTCAAAAACAAGTGCAATTCTATGGCTATAATAAGAAAGAGGTCCAAGGCAACTGCATATCCTAGCTTCATAAATGTATGTCCATATGCCAAGTAGTGCTTTCTCACCTGCGAGAGCACAGGTAGCTTTTAATTCTAGATAATCTCCTGTGTTAAAACTAAGAGATTAATAAAAGTCACGTAGAGTGGACAGCTGGGTGTAGCCCACCTCTCTACAAGGTTTTCAGGCAAAAAGTCCCTGAGCACTGCCAGGCACGTGTCCTTCTGGAGGTGGGTTGCTGGGGTACTGGTGTACCGGTGTACCAGGAGAGGGTGTACGGGTGGTTCAGGGCGAAGGGTACCCGAGAAGGAAGCAGGTTTTGTCCTGTGTTGGAATGAATGATCCCAGCCCAGAGGCAAAGGCAAAGGCGTGACTGTTTCTTTTGCCCTGCTGGTTTTCAGTGCTAATGTCAGTAAATCCACTCCTGCTTAATGTAGGAAGGTCTCTGGGGTTATGTTGGAGGGGTCAGACATAGCCATGGGTTTGCATCCAGCAAGACACTTATTTTTGCGCAAGCCCATTATAGGTGCTAAGATAGGAGAAAGGCAAAGTCAAGATGTGTTTTTATTTAGCATCAGAAAGAGTTTGCACTTAATTAGAAAGAGCTGTCTACTGAACTTAGCACAACTTCAATGAGGGCAATTAAGGCTCAAAGAAGCCGGTAGCTCTGGACAAATCCTTCAGTGCATTCAGAAATGTTGACAAGGCTCTGTCTGAACTAAATGTGGCTCTCCCAGTTTTTAATGGAGAGCATTGCTTCCTAACACCTTGGGTCATTAATTCTTGGACAGCTCTTGCAACGAGTGGTTTTTGTGTCTGCAGTTCTTGCAATTACAATGCAATTGCTGCCTGCAATTTGCCTACACTGGTCTAGTCATACTTCCTCCCATCTGACAGAAGAAAATGCCTATCGATCAAAAGGATCTGCTTCATCCATCATTCTGTCTGACAGGGGCCTGTAGGAGACGAAATGCCTACATGCACACAGCAGTGCCTCCCTTGCATGTTCTCTCATGCTGCAAAGGTCTGCGTCACAGTGGGCTTGTGTTCCACAGCTTTTGGTGGATTCCTTTGCCTTCCTCTCTCTGGTCTGTCTTTCGAACTCCCAGTACATGGTGAACACTATATCTGGGCATCTTTCCTCCTTGGTCTCGTAGTAACAAGCTAAATGCAAAATCCAGCACTAAACACTAAAACACTAAAATCCCAGACTACCCTACAGAACCTGTCACTGGCCACACAGCTACTCCTAGAATAGGACGTCACTCCTTCCCTCTGCTAGAACTCACCGTCCCTCTCTCCCATTCATCTCCACATACATCAGATCTGAAAGACCTCATTTTCCCAAGAAGCGGAGTCCCGCATTGGAGATTTTGGGAGGCAGGAAGCTGGGAGCTGCTGACACTTGAACCTGCACTGCAGCAAAGTCCTTTGCAAAAGGATGAGCAGTCAGGAGCGGGTCCTTCCCCGTGGGCACCATGCACAGTGGGATGCACAAGGGGATTCTCCTCTGCTGGAGCCACACAGACCGCTCTGGGCCTACCGCTTGCTCTCCTGCTGCACGTGGCTGCTGCTGCACAGCTGGGGAAGGGCAGACACTTGCCAAGCATCAGTATTTTGAGCACAACTGAATGCCAGAGCCTTCATCAATAATGTTCATCAGCAGAAGACACCATGAAAATTAAGGGGAAATGGAAAAGAAACAATTTCAAAGGCAGGTCTCAGCCACAGGCCTTCTACCTGCGTACCGGGCGGGATGAAAAGCCTCAGGAACAATGGGGATGCTGGGATCAAAGGCACCTTCACTGCCGAGCTGTAATTGTACCTGTCTAAATAAACCTTCACAATAGACTAACATTGCTCCGTGGCTGCATCTGCGAAACAAAATGTCAAACCACACTGAATAGCGCCATACAAAAGATGTTCCTTTTCCTCCCGAGTGAGCATGGCAGCACGTACATGCTAGCAGAGCGGTAAAGAGGATGATGATGGTTTAGTTTACACAGAGCCAGGCTGAGTTAGATTTATATTTTGTCTTATCTAGCTTTGCCTGTCCTTCTGCTGTCCTAAACAATTTTCATCACTGCATTATTTGAGCACCTTGCATCTGCACTCTGCAACATGTACAGAGGGGGAGAGACACCTCTTTGTCCCTGAGCCCTGCCCGGGGGAGGTGAGCTGGCCATCGGCCGTGGTCGGGGCTTCTCACTCCACCATGCAGCGCCTTGGGAGGGGGGCTGGCAACCGAGTCTGCTGGCTCTTTTTTGGGGGAAGCCTTGGGGTCTTGAGGCTGCCTGCTGAGAGATCCCTGTCCTCTCCCCGCAGCGGGGACGCTGGCTCTCAGGCTGGTGGCTGTGCTGCCCAGGGAAAGGCACTTGGTGCCAGGATGCCCTGGGGCCTCATCCCACGGAGGGAGGTAGAGAGGAGGAGTGAAGCATTTTGATTTGACCCGTTCCTTGAATAAGCTGCTCTGCTCCTAAAGGCAATGGGCTTGCACTTGGACATAAACATTTCACAGTAATCAATACAGCACATAGTAAACGCATGGGTGAACTGAACTGCCAGCTGGGCAGCAGGGGCAAGCCGGGTGCCCTGACGTGCTGCTGACTCCTGGGTGCGCGCTGCTCCTCTCGCGATGGGCGCAGGTGGTTCTGCGGGACCCGGGGGAGGAGGGAGCTTGAGGGATGCCAGAGAAAAGGGCTCTGGAGGTGGAGAGACGTGATGATTTTCACCATGCGGCTAGGACAGAAATAGCTGCAGACACCCCTATGCTCTTCCTCAGCAGCAGGATTTTCTGCATTGAAGAGAAAACTCCTACAGATGCAAAGAAGTCATAACTCTGAAGTTAGAAGTTATAACTGGCCAAGTTTGGTGCTTTGGGGAAGAAGATTCACACTGAATTTAAGCTGGGTTTTGCTAAGCAGGGATGTGGTTTGGGGTGGAAGGGAGATTTGTCCTTGCAAGGCAGGTACTGACTGTCTCCTTTTGTAAGAATCCCAGATGTTTTCCTCTCATTTGGCCTCGTGAAGAAGCACAGGGACCATAATAGCAGGTGAAGACAGATCTGCTCTGTGCTCCCAGACATCTTCCTCAGTGAACAAGCTTATTGCCTGGTACAGAGACGTCCATCCCTTCCAGCCTCATCAGCTGCAAAGAGCTGTACAAGTGAACAGACGCTGAAGAGAATTACCCACCTCAGGTCATCTTTGGTGCACAGAGATTTTGAGTTTTACTCATCAAAACAATCTCTGGAAATGCCAAAGGAGGCCAGCACTGAGCCACATTTCACCAGATGTTGCCCTTCTTGAAGACTGAGGGGTGCTTCAACTTCAGCCAGGAAGCAGGGCAATATTTTAAGCCCACATTTCCCATCTGGCGTGCACAGGCAACCCTGCCCTGAAAGTAGGGGCGTCCCGGTCTGCATCATTTGACTTGGCTGGTCACAGCCCAGGGCTCTGAACAGAGGCCAGCAGGTCAGAAACGTGCACCGGCACGCTTGTCTATGGAGCATTTGCTGTGGTAATAGTTTCGGAAGCATTTGGGAGATCTCTCCAAAGAGTATTTCTCTCATGCCATGTTGCATTGCTCCCCTGGGGAACATTAAATAGGCGTAAGCATCACTGGGGGTGCAGGAAGGATGTTCATCAGGGCTATGTGTCTGTACGTCTGCCTTTTGAATAATCTATAATCAAGTAGGAATAGTTGTTAATTATTCAGTCTCAGTAATTCAAAGCTGTTAATAATGGAAGAAGTAGATATTGCTGTAAATTAAAATCAATGGTTTGCATAACATCTTTGATCAAATCTGAGTGCTCTGGCTTCCAAGCATGCTTCCCTGTTTAATAAAGCAGAGATTGATGGGTTTGCTATTATGAGGAAATGAGATTCAGACAAAATGATTGTTGGTTAGTAGGAATATAGAAATCACTTAAGGAAAAAGGTGAAATACTGATGTGGAATGAATGCTTAAAACCCATATATGGACACATTCAAAAGGCTCTTCCGTATAATCATTAATGTGAAGAAAAAAAAGTGTAATTATTTTTTCAAGCTCAATTTTTACTTTCCTGTAAACACCCCAACTTTTCTAAATGACCTCAAGTGCTTTTGCATATTTTATGCAGCAATTAAACTGCACAGATGAGTCATGTTGGTAAGACCACGCACATTGCTCCTCTGGTTTTCGTTACACATGTCACACCCTGACCTCCCTGCCACTGCACTGGGAAAAAGTCGCTAATAAACAGCTCAGTGCTGCGAGCACCTTGGGCACTGCACAGACCCTCCTGCGGGAGTAAGAGATGGAACAGAGAGAGACACTTTGCTTTGGGGGGTCAGAGGAGCGCAGCTGACAAAAAGGAGGCTGGATGGCCCATTTCCAAACTGGAGGGGAATAACTCTGCCTGCAGAGGTAACCTGGCGCATCTCCTGGAGGAAGCCAGGGACCATAGTGAGCACTTCATAATGTGTAAGTCTCACTGAAGAAGACTAAAAGCTCAGAGCATGGTAGCCTAGAAAAGAACTTTCTTCTTGATTTAACAGTGGCCTCAGTGTATGGGGAATACATGGAAGAGTTGGTCTGCTTTGTTTTCAACCAAGCCATGGTTTTTCCCTCTGCAACTCCAGCTGACACGATATTTCATGTAGGTCTTTAACTACAAATAAGCTGTCATTTGCATCTCCTCCTTTCTACTCCCCTGATTATTCCTAGGCATAAAATCAGAGGCTGAGTGTTAAACACTTTTAAATCAAGATATGTTATTTTATGAGTAAACCTAACAATGCATGTCTCAGTACAGAAACATGACAATAGGGAATATATTATTTGATCTATGGCTTTCCAGCTGTTACCATATTCTTTTCTACTGCCACCTAAAAATATTAATCAGAAGTCAGCATTAATCCAGAAGCATATAACTTCTTTTAATGCCTTCAAATGCCACACTGCCTGTGCTGCTTTGCTTCAGACTGTGCAGATGGCAGGACAACTTCTAACAGATTTAAATCAATTATGTACTTCGCTTCTGTTTTAGAAACAGATTGAAATAAATTAAAGTATTGACAAGCCAGAAATAAACAGCATACCATGTATCAAAATAACTCAGCCATATGATTAGTTTATTTGAGTGCTTTTCTTTTTTTTAACCAAATAGATTGCAGCGGTGGGGTGGGTGGGAAGGCATGAGGTTTTCTCCTTTTGTGCTGGTTTGAACCTCAGAAACATTCTGCAAACCAACTTGCTTCCGCTGATGGTGTGCAGCTGAAAACACACCACGCTACTGCAAACAGCAGCAGCCCAAGCAGGATCATGACTGATGAAACGAGGACTTCAGGCCACCTCCTCCTGGACAAAACTACTGATAACATCACTGATCCTGCACCTCTGCTCCATGTATCTGCCGGTGGCTGAATGCTATAGTGCTTCAGAGAATTAAGTGTTTTAAGCAGCTGGTAATACTGATTAAAATCAATTGTCAAGATGAAGCAAAGAAGACAGGCTATTTAAATGTTTTAAAAATTGCTGTGCGGGGGCTGCGCAGTCAATCAGTACGTGTGAGGAGCGCTCTCCCGTTTGGGAGGGGGTGCGTGCTGGAGCTGCCAGACGCTGGGGGACCTCAGGAGACATCGGGGCCAGAGCAATGGCTCCACCTCTGCGCCCACCTCGGGCTTTGAGACTGCCCGGATTCGGGCTGACAGACAAAGCACGAGGGGCTCCACGTAACAAACCCGGAAAAAAATCAAGCTTTCTGCTGGTCCACGCAATTTCCTTAGCTTACACCAGCAGAAGTTCTTGCCTTTTCTGGATGGAAATTGGACCTGGGGCTGAAAACTGACCCTGAACAGTGCAATGCTTTATCATGATCTTCATATAGATGAAGGTCTGAGAGCTCTGCAATTTCCCAGGCAGCAGAACAAGCGTTACATAATTCACACCCACGTACCAATGGATATTGCTGCAAGGCTGATGCATGTAAGTACAATCCCTAAAAACCATTAGACTGTCACCTAAAATATAAGCTAAAATTAACTTACAAAATTGGCATTAGATTAAGATCATGGTATTTATATGTAGGAAGGGCAGCTGCTGCAATTACTTTGTTCGGGATCCACTAACAACTACCACAGGAGAGCTCTCGTGCAAAGCCCTGCGTAATCACAAATCCCAATCATACATCTACCTGGAGCTTGCAGGACCTTGGCATTATGTATTGTTCCTTACAATATACTTTCAAGTCTCTAAATTTTACTCCCAATGCCCCTTCAAATGCTGAATATTCCCCTTTTATGTTCACATAAACATAACAATACTTTTCGGATATGTAGGGTCTACTTATTTTAACAAGGTTACCAAATACTCTACAACTATGAAAAAAATCAAATTTCTGGCTTAGGCATACGTAGGAATTTAGGTATACTACAAAGTGCAGCAGAGATGTTGTAACAATCATTTCTCCTTTGTAAATGCTGAATAAAACCAAAGATCAAACATGCCTTTAATCAGAAATGTCTTGATCAGTTCCTAATTAGAATTGCTCCTCAGAAGTAAGCCCGCTACATCTACCAAACTACATGTCACTTTAATGAAGAACAGAAGATGATGAAAGAAGCACAAAAATAAACCTGACGTTAATAATGTGATTATCCTCTATTTTCCAGGTAAGTGGCTCTTGCCTATCTCATGTCATACAGAAGTCTTAAACAGAGCAGGCTGTGTGTTCAAATGACAAATACAACACAGCTATACTCAGGAGATCTGATTTAATGAAGCACTTTATTTCCCACCAGCATTCCCATTCATTGTCATTCATTTCACTTCCATATTCTATAAATGTTAAAGACTGAGGCTAGTATGTACTTTCGAACAAGAATGTTTGTAATTCAGTTATTGTACAAAAGACTTTTACTTTACAGAGACATAAGCAACATCACCATTACACCTACACGTACCAACTATCTCAAGCTTTATCTCAGTAGTTTAGAAACAGAGAGTAACTTGATGCAGATCTGTGACATAACCTCCTCTGGCACAGGAGTGAGCTGGAAAAATCAAGGTTTAGACTCATGCTAAACATACTCTGAGTGCCCAGATTTCTCACAGAAATCTGTGTGATGCCTCTTGCAAAGACCAGGCACAAAACTGGGGTGAGCCGAGACTGATCAAGCACAGCCCGCTACTCTTCAACGGTGAGCTGTTACTCCTGGGCTAAAAGCATTTGTTTCCCTGTCTTATTATAACTTTTCCTGCAAAAAAAAAAATATTCCTGCCCTATGCCAACACATTTGTTTCCCCAAAGATAACTCTTTATCAAAACACCATAATGGCAGTTCTTAGTCTTTATTGGCATTCTCGTACTGAGTTCTCACTTTCAAACCAAGGAAAACCTTTGTTCCCATCTTTGCTGAAAGCCTGGAAGTTGCAAGACTTTCAAATCAAAAAGCATGAAGGTCCTGCTCTGCTTTTGCAAAGCAATATTTGCAGTCAGGGAAATATTGTTAAATGAGAGGCATTTAGTCAAGACCGGTGGAAAAGTCCTGGCATCAGGCTGTATATTGAAACATCCAGGCTGTGTACTTCTCCCACTGCTAGTTTACACCTTGGACAATAAAATTAAAATACAGCTATTGGCTGTCTAACTTCTAATATTTCCTGGATAGTTTCCCAGTTTCAAGAATCTAGAAGAATGAAAGAGTTTCTTGTTGTTGTCCCTGCTAATGGAAGACTTGGCACAGACAAGATAATACATTGATTTCTGGAATACAATTTATTTGAGACACCCCGTGTGCCTCTGAGCCACATGAAACCAGTTCCCAGCTCATTCATTACCAAATAATAGCAGGAGGTACTTCCACTTCTTTTTTGAAGACAACATAGGACTGTTTGTCCCCATGAGTTTTTTAAGGCACAGCATGGTGGAGTTTATATGTTCCGCTCCCAGGGTGTGTGCCCCTTGAAGTATTTGACCGAGTGATTGCCTTGTGTCCCCGGGTAATGGTGTGTCTCCTTAGTCCCTTTTCCAGTGCCATGATTTCTGAACTGCCCAACCAGTTCGCTGCACCCTGACACAAAACACATAAGTCAAGTGGGATGAAAGCAATCCTTGAGATGTCATGCATTTCCAACTCTGCTACCTCCATGTGAGCTTTACCATAAAGACCAGAATTTGGTAAAGCTAATTCCAGAGGTGGTAGCCAGAAATCTTCCACCCCCAGAGTACGTGTTCAGCAGCTCATTTTGTATGAACCTGTCTCTTGTATTTAGGTTCCAGATAGGTGTTCTTTCTAAGCAAGGACAAGGGAAGTCCTTGATTCAAGAACAGAGCACTTACTTAGATTTCTTGTTTTATTTAAACCTCCTTCTATGTCCCCAGATAAGTGCATGTTCTGAATACTCTCCACAAAAGCCTCATCACATTTCTCACTTCAAATAAACAAGAGAGGATGTCAACCTGGGCAAGCAGCAAGACAGAGGAAAAGCAAACAGTTGGGACTGCTTTGTAGATGGTAAGTGCAGGCACTCGGCTCAGATGCAACCCAGATCCCACCCAGGAGTCCATACCGGCACGTGCCTCTCAGGCCAGCCTGAGAAGCTCTGGAAGTGTTTGTTCCATTGTGATTTCCTTTGGCTAACAAGTGCAAGAGCTTCCAGGAGGAATGTCTCACCGTGCTCGTCTGCAGAAGGCCTTGACAAAGATTCCTAGAAACAGCCATTCCTGGAAAAAGAGAGCAATGCGAAGGGAGAGACCTTCTTCCCCACAAAGGACTGAAATGGCCTAGAGGTTTCTTGATGGCATCAGGTATGGACTCTCCACTCACAGGTTCTATGAACTTCAAGTTTGATCCACAACTGGGAGCTAGCTGCTGCCTCTCCCAGCTATCTCAGTGCAGACTGATTTTAAAAATCTGGTTTAGTTCGATAACTGACCACTTGCAAATAAATTACACCCTGATACGCTGGGTACCACAGGTCTCTCATTTTCCCTGCCACTGACTGAGGAAACTAGTCCAAGAACTGTGAGGGGTAAAAAGAAGAAAAGGAAAGCTCAAGGGGAAAACAGAGAGAGGAAGCCAGCGGCACCGCAATGATACTGCTTATGGTGTCCTGGTTCAAGGGTCAGCACCATCAGGTACGTTCTTTAGACTAGAAAATAAGCCATGAAGCTGCATATCAAAATGGATGACAAACTAAGAGCCCTATTGGAAATAAAACTTACTGCCCAGACATACTTGGAAACAACCAAAGGTCTGGAGAGCAGAAATTTGATAAAATAGAGTAGAAACACAGGATCAGTTTGAGGGTTTAAAAGCCTAGTGAGGAAGAAAGGCTGGGCATGTCAGCGGTATCATGTGGCTCTATATGTAAAGTTTTGAGACAAGCGAAGAAGAAAGAGGTAACGTGCCTGCACCCAGCATCTTGGATACACCTAGAAAATGACACTGCAAAGACGATGATCTTTTCAAGTTGCAGAGAAGGGACCGACCGAGCATAGAGGCACAAGGCTCAAAAAAAAGACAACAGATTACAACAACCATTTGGTTTTGTGGGTAATTTGTTCCAAGTCAGAACAGGGAAACTGGCTCCCAACCCAGGGTCGGCAGTAGTGCTGAGCAGCCAGGCTGTTCGTCCAGGGGTAACCAGGGAAGCATGTTCCCATTGGGCTTAAATTCCCTGCTTAGGGGTCTGCAAGGCTGTTGCAAATGCAGTAGAACCTGCCAATCGCAAAGCACTGAAAATCTTAATTAGTGACATTTCTGGAAAGCTGGTGCAGTGCATTTTAACAGGATGAGTACAGAAAGTTAGTTTGTTTTGTGATTAATTTTCTGGCTATTTAAACTTTGTTACTAACTTCAATGGGTATTTCAGGTGAGGGATGCTATTAGCTGAATCGGTTTACAGCTTTGAGCTGCAGTGAAAACTTCTGTTTTACAATGTGTCACCAAGAGTAATTCTAAACAGATCCTCATGTTGCTGCAAGAATACAGCATCAACAAGAGCTTTGAGCATGGCTTACAGGAAAAAGTATAAGCAATACAAAAACACTAGGTGCCTGCATTGGACTAGACCCAGATCTGCTGGGCTCAGGAAAGCATACTGAACAGTAGCTGAATTGCAAGAAATAAAACCCCCATGTTTCATTGTAGCTGCCAGCTCTGCCTGAGAGTCACATCCCCATTATGGCCCATAAAAATGGAAATTGCAAATAATGGCAGTAATGGGACCAAATCTATTCCAGCTGCTTGGGAATGGAGAAAAAAAATTTGCATTCTTACACTCCAGCATGGCCCAAAATACCACAAAATCAGTTTAATACCCAAAGAAGTAAGGCAGTCTATTAATTTTCCAGGGATGTCTACCAGCAAAGAGGAGGTTCATATCTTGATGCACAAGCCCCAAAGAAGCTTCTCTGGCAGAGGCTGCAAAGGGAACGGCCCATGCCTCCCACTGTCTCCTTTCCACAGAGCAACTCAAATTCTGTCTGAACTCCTGTGACATCCTCTACTTACCCCAGTTGTCCAAATATCAGAGCCCCTGGCTGAGTCTGCTCAGAAACATGTCACAGCTCTTGGGCAGCTTCCTCACCATTCAGCCCTCAGTCTTGAGAACTTCTTGACTAAATTGACATGAATCAGGTCCTTCCTGCCTATCTTCTTTTGTTGGATTTATTTATTCTCCTATTACACTCCCTGTTGAGTAGACAACAGCCTGTTTGCAGATAAGTCCTCAGAGCTCTCAGGAAGTTCATGAGAAGAGCAAGCCCTGATCAGGTCTCCAGACTAGTGAGCAATGAGCTGCCCCATCACCACAGCCCTATGTTCTCACTGTGGAAAGAAGGCTTTGGAAAGAACTAGACTTTGTATTTTCAGGTCCTGGCCTTTAAGGTAAAGTTGAACAGAACTAAAATGCCAATAGGTATAACTGTGGAGATACGGAGATGGGAAAAAAAAAAATCATCTGAGCTCTACAAGCCAACTGGGAGCTTGGGTGATTTTCCAGATTAGGCTAAGGAACTGGGGACTAAGTGAAGTAAACTATTTACACACATTTGACATCTGGAACTGACTTCTTTTAAAACAACTCAGTCATCAGGACATGCTCTTGCCCAGCACTATAACCACTGGAGTCTGCTTTTACCTCTATCTGTACCCTGCTGGAGCAGTGACCCAATATTCCCACGGGGAAGGCGCTTGGGCTGGGAAAGTTACGTAGTGAATGAACAAGTAGATACTGGCTGCACTACAGCTTGGGGGGCACTGGAAAAGCAAGGAAAATGTCTGTGCCTATACACAGAGCCACAGTTAGAGATGAACTATAAGTGCCCAACCTAGAGAGGGGTGACAGAAAACAGATATGACCCCAAAACAGCCATGATACGTCTCCTCTGCTCTCCTGTATGCATGAGCTCATGTGCCCCGGGAAGGGAAGGGCCCTGCTCGATTCACTCTCTCTCCTTCACTCTGACCCATCAACAGATGGATAGCCAGATATTTAACAGCATCCTGCTCACCCCATCCCATCCCTCACTAGCAGCAAGCAGAGCCCTTTTCTTTCTCCTTCACTCCTCTCTGAGCTTACAGCAACACCAATGTGCAGTCGAAAGGCCAGCTGCTGGCCCATTTATCACAGGTACACCAGCACAGAGCCAGAAACCTGGCTTCTGTCCCCAACAGCCCTTTCCAATGTTGATATTCTGTTTCTAATGTTTTTTTTTCAGCAAGGATGCTTTTTTTTTTTTCGTTAAAGTTTCCAGATTTACTGTTCCTCAAATATGAGAAATAGAAGGGGACCTGGCAAGTGTGAGATTGTGAGATCAAATTCTCCCTGCAGTCCAGGCATCATATATTGGGAAGGACCTGAGTTGCATAAGGCCGTATTAAGCTTTCAAAGATTCCACAGAGAGCAGAAACTGCATCAGCTGCAAAGTCACCTGCAACAGGCAGACCCTTCACCTCTCCACCTCCTATGCATGTGCTTAAAGGTAGAGTAGTTTGGCCTCCAGTTGGTTTGTATCGAGGGATTCAAGCACAAGAGCTGAAATTGCCTCTTTTCAAGTCCTTTTGCAAATGTGAGCCCAACAGTTCACAGCACTAATGGCACTTTGTCTCCCCATGAGATGAGGAGGAACCCATTGCTTTGCTACATTTTTCAGCATGCCTCAAGTTGGGGTTTTTCTTTTTGCTTATTTTTTTTTTTTAAATAACCTGCCCTACAATGGATTCTCCCCCAAACAAGACTCCCTGAAAGCTTCGTCTCCACAGGGCTCCTGTCCATCAGATGGCAAAGCCTGTGTTCAGACAATGGCCACTTTTACTTAACTTTCTGACTTTTGGAGGTTGAGGCTGCTGCTCAGAGGACACAAGATGGCAAGTCCTCAGTTAACAGATGGGGCAAGGCAGTAAGTTCAGCCAGCAACTGAGGTTCAGACTTGTGACTGTTTGCCAGACCAGGGAGTCACATCATTGATGATTCATCGTCACTGTACAGTAGGGGCAAAATAAATAGTGGAAAGACTGAACTAGGTAAGAAGAGGAGCACATTTCTTACCTGCATCATAGATGCGCTCTGCTCCAGGGTAATAGTCTATCAACAGTCATTTATACTACCCGATAGCAGGTCCTAGACACCATGGCCAAGCAAATAGCACAAAATGTTTTGCTGCGGCACCTTTCATATCTGACATAGTAGAAATGCTCTTTCGCAAGCAGTCAATGGCTTGTTCTGCAGCTGCACACACTCTTACAGCAGGATCTGGAGTAGGTAACAGCTCACCGCAGCTATCAGCATCGCAGCCCTATTCCGAAGGCAGCATTCCCAAAAGAGATGTCTACCCAGGACCTTGGGACTGTCTTGCTGCACTTCTCCGAAAGCAACTCAGGGGATTTTAACTCACTGAGAGGAGAGCAAAAGCCATTAGATTTCCACCTACAGCCAATACCTTTTGGTTTTGAGAGACAAAATGTCTGTTGAGAACATCGTGTCTGTTCTCTGAGGAAACACAGCTCTGTCAATATGACTCACGTTGCCCTATTAACCTTCACACAGCTAATCCAGTCCTGTGTCTGCTGCACAGCTCCAGTTTTGCAGCAGTCCTGTCTCCAAAGACACCCTAATACCCCCTCCCATCTTCCTTACACACAACCTCTGAGCATGGCAGGCTCAAGAAATCCCAAACATGGAGACAAATTGAATTTTGTCAGCCTAATGCTGAGGGTCAGCCCTGAAAAGTCAAGGAGAGTGTCCTGGAAAGCCCATGGTGCTGCAGCTGCCAGCCTTGCCCTCCCAGGCAGTTCGTGTGGGCAAAAGCTGGCAACAAGGTCCAGCCCATTTTCCTGCTCCGGGCAATCTGCTGCCTTCTAGGGCAGCTGCCCATTTTTGCCAAGCCCTAGAGCCAGGTCTGCCCCAGGATATCCCAGGTTTTGGGACTGTTTGAAGAGCCTTCCGCAGCCTCTTCCAGATCTTCACTAGCTGCCACTCTGTGCAGAGACACTGAAGCTAAAGAAAGGATGTGCTGAAAGACACCAAAAAGTTAATTTTTATGGCCCAGCTCTTTGTCAAGGGCATTTTCATCTGCGCAGATTCCTCAGGGCACACTAATAAAAGCAGAGTGAAACATCACAGAAGTGCATGACAGCTTTACCTCTCTGGGGGGGCTGAGCACACAAAGACAAATGGGGGAGCTGCCCCTCTGCCTCTGCACCCTCTAACTTATTTCAGAGAGTATATATGTCTCACTTGCTCCACAGCTGCCGTAAGGGAGCACACTATTACTTTGCAGAAGCTGGAGCCAGGCTTAAAAATTCCATTAATTAAGTGTTGGTGGAGGTGTTTGGAAAGACGTTGCAATAAATATAGTGCTATAAAGTGTTTCCCTAGAAACTGAGAAAAAAGTTGAACAATATGAAAAGTACCCAGGCTGATAACAGCTATCGCTCCTGCTGAGAGGTGCCTGGGCTGTAAGGAGCATTTGGCAGAGATAAATTCTTTGCAGGGCTTTTTTGGCTACCGAGGGTTTTTGGCTGGTAACACAAAAATATGAAAGTGAACCTCTACACCGTGCTTTGCTTCCATGTGCCCTCCTGCTTCGCCTCTCTTCTTGCATCCAGTGTTGGCAGGTGGGAAATTCTCTGCAAAGTCTATGGCTGCAGATGCAGAAACGCCCCTATGCATTTTAGTGGTCCCAGCTTGTGGACTCCTTCCCAGGTGCCCCTGCTGTGCCCGACCACCCCAGCACCCCCAGGCACGCAGAGACTAAACCCTACAAACCCACCAGCCGGCTGAGTTTCAAATGGCTACTTCTAAAATGGTTCATTTTGTTCAACAGCACAGCTTATATATGGTCGTATCTACAGCTGATGTAAATCCATACTGTTAAATTTTGCCTCGTAAGGGATCTGTAGGGTTTTACTTCGCTCTTTTTTTGTCACTGTGTGTTCTGCCTGCCATTATCCTCAGGAGAAAGTGCACTCATCCACATCAGCTCAGCAAGCAGAACAGGACATCATATCACTTGTATACCAAGGGATGAAAACACTCAGCTCTCATCTACGTGCTCCTCTGATTGCTGCACCATTCCTGCCTGGGGGATGCAGGCGGAGAAGACAAGGCTCTGTAGAAAATCTTCTCAATCAGTATGTCTGTCTCCACAGAAATGCATGAGCAAATACCTTTCTGGATGGATGCTGCAGGTATTACAGGAGGATTAGAGTTGATCTTCCCTTAGAAAGGGGACTAGGAAAAGATGAGTGCTCTAGGCCAATTCTGGCCTGTTAAATGACATTTTAGCCTGGTATTTCTCACCTAAACAGAAATGTGATCGAAGAAGTTGAGATAAACAATGATTTAATGACTCAAATTGTAGAAGCTGGAGAGGTTTTGAAAAGAACTTGTATATATATAAGAATAAACACTTACATTGCAACCTGCTGGAGGAATCTTAAGCTGTTTGCTTGCCACAAATCCCCACTGGCAAGGCATTCAGAGTACACAAACTCTTTCCTAAAACCCTTCCATTTTCTACACTTTAGGTCATTAAATCAGATGCTTATTTTTTTTCAACCACTCAGTACAACCTCCCCCTTGCCCAAACAGCATCCCCCAAACCCAAAAGCCTTGCTTTCAGCCCAGTTTTCTGCCTGTCCTGCCTCACAGCTCAGATCTTGGCCCCCCTCAGTGCTCACTGCTGGCTGCCAGTGTCCTAAAAGCATGGGGAGCCCAGGGACCGAGGGCACACATCAAATCCTCTCCTTGGACATCCCTTAGCTACTTCTGGGGCTTCAGGTATGGAGCTCTGGGTCCCTCTCTCTCCCACTCTTGGCTATTGCTCCTGCTTGCCCCCCAGGTTTGGATGGGGAGAGGAGACCTAAGACCTTCTCTGCCTCTTTCTGCAGTCAGCCATCCTGCCGGTGTACCAGCTTTAGGTAAAGAACCCGTCTCAGAGCCAGCCATCGACAGCACCGCTTCTTGCGGTCCACGGAGAAAGGAACCTCTTGGGCCAACACAGCAAGGCTCCAGATTTGGGACTCACTCAAACATACAACTTGATGCAAGAGGGCATATCATCGAGAAGGTCTGTTGTCAGAAATAACGTTCACTATGCCTCTGTATGAGGACTTTGGGAACAGCAGCTTGGTTAAATAATGGAATATTTTCTTTGCTTCCAAACAAACACAACTAATTCAACCAATTTGATTCCTTGTTCCTTCACCTTGCCTCTCATTTCTCAAAGTCAAGACAAGATTAATGAACCCCACACAGTACTGCTGGAGGGCTCTGTGTTTTCCAGAGTACTTCAAGCCGCAAAAATACCTTCAGCAACAAACTGAGAAAACTAAAGCTGATAAAGCCAAGTTTGGGAGCAATTAACATCAATCTAAAATTCAGCTGTTTGGGGGGCTCAGCTTAAAATAAAAGGCAATTACTGTTGTGACAAACTGAAATAATACTTTGTTTCTCCATGGTTGATTTAGCAAAGGGAGTCTGCCTTCACCAATAGCTACAACAAAAAGGCTTACATAAAAGCTATTTACTTGCACTGAACGGTCTCATGATTTTTTTTTTCAAAAGCTTATTTCTCATGAGCATAACAGCCTTTCCCCAACACCTGAGGAGGCAAGAAACTTTTGTGCAGTGCAAAGTACACAGAACAGCCCTGCCCACACTCAGAAGTACCCATTCAAAGAGCAGAGGTTTCTCCTTGTTGCCCAAGAGCGTGAGAAGCGCTCCAGCCAGCAGAACCACAGTTCTGCTCACCCGGTCCTGGCTGTAAATGCCAGGCAGCTGCTCTTCCACTTCTCCCCTCCCAGGTATGGACTTGAAGAGTAACAAGGGCTGCTAGTGCTGGAGCTTGTATGGGACTCCAGCTGTCACAGTGGGAAGAATCAGTCTTGAAGATCTGCCCAAGGACCTACAAAGAGTTTGGTGTGAGAACTGGAAAACAACCTAGTTCTCAAAGCCAGAGCACAGCCTCTTGGGTTAAAATGCTAACAAATGTTTAAAAAGCTGCCTGAAACACAATTGTGCGGTCAGTATTTAGCATGCAATAGTAGGGTCCTTGGCCAATGGAAACATCAGCTAGCACATGAAGATCAGTTTGCAGCTTTTGAGAAATGTTCACATTGCCTCTCATTAGCAACTGCAACTTCCCAACCTGTTTTACTGTTGTAAACCACACCAGAGCCTGCCTGTGCCAAAGCTCTTTCAAAAAGCTTGAGCCAATGGTTTTCAAACTGTGTCAGCAGAGCACCTCTGAGCAGTTAGCTGAATAAAGCATTTGAGCACCCTGCAGCTCCAGGGTGGTGAGAGATTTGCAGAGCTGCATCATGACGAGTCCTCTTCGGTGCCTGGTCAACTAAAATTGAGGCAGCCCCGGAGCTAGAAATGCTGCCATGCAGCACCCATAGCAATGGCATGAATGAATGAACAATGAGTGCTGAAGCTCAAAAAAGGGAAAATGCACACGAATGGCCAACCACGCCATTCAGAACTGGCATAGATTTGAGTCACCTGTGCTCCCAGCAATGTAGAGGAGCCAGATTAACTGCTACAAGATAAGGAGGGACCAGCATGCCAACGGGAAGCTTTACTTCATTCCTGGCTACAGGGAATGCTCTGTAGTGAGATGATCAAAGTCTTACTAAAGGTCAAGGAAGGCTTTAATGGTCTTTAATAAGGCCATTGCTCATGCCCTGTGCACAGCACCTTTGCAACCTACATGGCAAGTGCCCAAGAGAAGCAGAGTCCTCCCTGTTTGCGCCTCTCCAAGATGCTCAGCGAGGTCTGCAGGTGCCATTCTTGGTATGCGGAAGCTCCTCTCACAGTTTTCATGGGCAAAGTTATTATGTACCTACTCACAGCCTGTAAGAGCCAACTGCCTTTTTGTACACAGAAAAACAAGGGTCCATGGACTGCCAGGTGACTTCTGTACACACAAACTATGCCTATTTTAGCTGGTAATTTGGCACAATGGGAGTAGATCGAAACAGTTGGTACATGTGCACTCTGTTCAGGACATGGGGGAATATTTTGGATTAGATTTAGCCCGGTCTCCCTGCCTGAATTTCCCCACCACGCCTGAATGTGGAAGCTGCATGGCTTGAGCCCATGCTTCAAAGCCTTTAGTCCTCATTGTGGACTGCAGAGTGTGTAGTGCAGAGCTGATGGTTTAATGTCTTCCAAGAGGAATGTAGTTCACAAGTTCCCTTGCTAAGTGCTATGTCATCTAAACTGATCTACCACATGTGGGGATAACTGGGGGATTCACCTTACTGCTGTTCTGCACTGAAATGCAAGTGTAGGCACAGTAAAACAAACTGCAGCAAAGCCATCTTTGTGCATATGTTCCTTTTGTGCCCAGAGAGATTCATCCTTTTCCCACTTTCTCCAAGGCTGTCAAAATCATTGTGTTTGTATGAAAGTGAAATTGTCTAATACACCAAAAGCCAGAAAAACTGAAAAAGAGAAGTGCAAACACATTTTGAAGGTTTGTACAAATTTACAAGAACCACGGGCAAACACCTTGTCATGAGCAGGGAGGGCAGCAGCCTGCTTGCTAAAACCCTTGCACCAGCTCTGGCTCCAAACAGAAGATTCAAAGTGGTACATCACAACCTTCAGGTGGAGGAAGAGGTTTGTGCCACTGAGGGTAGCAGCGAAGGCATTTGCAGGAGCTCCTGCCCTTTGGCCGAAGGGCATCAGCAGCAGCCTACAGTTCACTACATGCGTGCTGTGCTAGAGCAGGTCAGTGGGCAGGACCACCGTACTCTTGTTTGAAGTGTGCCCAACTAATATTTTTATAAGTTGTTGGAAATGAAAAGAATAAAGGGAACAGCTTTTTTTTCCGTACTCTAACCAATTCAAGGGTTCGAGTTTTCATTCCAAACCACTTGACAGTATCTCATTAACCTACTGCCTATAATAAATGCATCCAATAACAATCACCAACTCACACGAAATTAAAAAAATTCTATAAAATACAAATTGGAAATACTTGCGAGGCCATTTATTTTTCTACTCTAGAATTAGAGAAAATGAGGTCTGCCACCCGCCTCGGCTGTGATAAATACAAGTCCCAAAGCAGACTGTCTAAAATTTCCAGGAAAGTCTAACCTCACGCTGCAGCCTTTGCAAAATTCATAAGCAAATTTTTCCACAGAAATTAAACATTTGTACAGTTGAATGTGCCTGCAATGCTTTGGGTAGCTACAGAGATGTAAAGCCGCTCATCACTTGGCATTCCCTAGGGCACCTCGTCAAAACCTGTCAAGGGCAGGAGGCCTGCACCCATGCCCATCCCAGCTGGCTGGTGCAGGACAACTGCGGCGCTTGTTGCTCTGAACCAAAAAGCAGCATGCTGTTTCCACAGGGCTCAGCTCTAAACAAAGTCAAACTGTCCCTCTCTCCTCCCATCCCGCTGTTGTCCCCATATTGTCAAAGCATCTCCTGTTTCCCCCAGCTTTGCTCCCCTTCTTGTACAGACTTCCCACTGGAGCATCCCTGAGCTCTGCAGAGATGGGGAGGGGGAACTCAAGTGCTCCCACCTCTCAGGCTCACCATGTGCAGCTCTGAAAAACAACACAGGGAAGCCCCTGGTTTCGACAGAAAACATTCAGTATTTCACATCTCGGCAAAAAAGCTGAAATCAGGGCAGATAAAGGAGAAACATTAGCTACTTACTGGTAGTTGACAAGAAAAGCTCTCAAAACCAAAAATTCATGGTTTGGAAAAGCATGGATTCAAAATAAAATCATGTGCCTACCACAAACTCTGTTCATGCAACCAATCACACAAAATGAAGGACTGCCTTAGTCCAGCTCAGAAAGATCCCCTAGGAACAAAAGAATAAAATAATTCCTGAAGTGTAACGAAGTGAGATGTGACCACAGTGTTTGATCAAAAGAGCTGGGGAATGGTGAATCAATATTGATTCAGGAGAGCTTTCAAATTCCCATGGATTTTCATTCATCAGATTCCCAGGAATACCTTGTGTTGCCTCTTTTAACATCTAAATGGGAAGCTGGATGAAATAATTCACCAAACAAGAATTCCCCCCTTAGAGATTCTTCCACTGCCCTGCCAGGTATAGCCTCCCTGTGCCCAAGGCACTTGTGGTTCAGGCACTCACTGAGCCAGTTTCTCTGTGCCCCTTGGTGTTTATGAACTGACAGATTTTCCTTCTATGAATGACGAAATGTATAGTGGGGAATTTTTTTCACCATAGTGAGAAACAGAAGATTTTTTCCTAGTGTTTTTAGAGGAAGGAAAAGATTGTAGGGAAAATTGCCTGGTGTCAGCACCTTAATTCCCTTTACAGAGAAAGAGCAGTAGCCTACGCATTTAACTACACTTCTGGTATTAAAAAGGCAAGATAAATTTCATTAAGCAAAACACATTACCTCTCCGCATTGATTACCGGGTTATAAATGTGACCTGCTAAGTGTGCATTAAAGCAGCAACCTGGAGTTGCTGGTGACTTTCCTGACACTTGAGTAGGTGAATGAAGACCAGAGATGTTCTCTCTGATAGTACAGCACTTTGAGAAGGCTCATTAAGAACATAAATTGTCTTTGAAAATGTATCATCTTGCTTTGTGCATGCAACTGGAGAGAGTAGGTTGTGGCTTGCACAGGGGCACATCCCAACCTGAAAGCCCAAAAGCTAGAAAGCTGTGAGATCAGGGTGGCATGACAGGATCCCCTTTGAGGTGTAAGACCCCATTCCCCCCTTTTCTGTGTTGCGTTTCCTCCTGATCTCTGTTCAGTAACTCCATAGGGAAAGGTTTTCTGGAAGACCAGAGCACATACATTTGATCTGTCTCTGTCAGAGCAATTTTCTCCAAAAGACATTTCCTCATGTACTTGCTACTTGAGTGTCCAGGCAGGAAAAAGGTAAAGAATCCCTCCCCAAAATAAAAACCTGAGACATCAAAAAGATACACCCTGTGTGGATTTTAAGAAAACTCTTTGTGGAAATGTACACCTCTCATTTCAACTGGAATATCGCTTCCTCCTCTGTCTGGGCCAGCAACATGGCTTTGGTCAGAAGTTTGATGTCCTTGTGTGAAGTGGGTTTGGTGGGTGTTAGTTCAGCTCCCCACACAGTTCAGCATCACCGGCAGCCGGGCAAGTCAAAAGGCCAAGAAACAAAAGGTACAAATCCTAGTCCTTCAGAAAGGCCCTGCAGATCACACCTGAGGGAGAATGGCAGCACTGATGCTAGCCCTGTGTCCCAGGGACAACCGCAAACAGGATCTCCAGCTTTTTTGAACAATTTCTGTTGGCATCACATTTCCAGGATCAAAACGACCCATGTTGAAATTTGCCTCTCACTGATACCAGTAGTGTGCCCAGGGGTTTGAAATGACTTCAGAGATGACTTTTTTTTTTTGCTTGACCCACTATAAGGCATCAGAGATGAGGTTGTAAGTTTTTAGACCATTGCACCAAAAAGAAAAAAAACCTAGGATCAGACTTTCAGCAGGCACAGATGGGCTTGTGCCTGGTCTTTGATGGGGCCCTATCTATCCTACTGCAAGGAAGTCCTTGTCTTGGCTATGCCACATCTGATATTTATACAAATAACAGGGCGACACTACATCATCACGGAACCCCCAGGAAACCCCAAATCAGGCATTGCTGCATGAGCAGAGACCTTCATCTACAGGCAAACAGAAAATACCATCCTGCAGCTTTGCAAACACACCATACAGCCCCTGCCCCCTGCAGCTCACCAGCTGGATGAGACGCGGTATAGGAGCCGTGCAGTTTATCCTACCTCACATTAACATCAAGTTCTTCCATCACAGGCAATAGGCATAGGTAGCTGGGAGTTCAATGTCCATAGAAGAGACCTCGTCCTGCAGTGGAGAGAGTTAGAAAGGACAGTTATAAATTAAAGGATCTCTCATGGGTGCATGTTTACCCCAGTGAAGACACCCATACACTGCGTTTTGCCTCTCTGGCCTGGCTCCTCTTGAAAACAGAAGCTATCTAGGCATGTCAAAATGAAGACATACCGCTGCATAGAGCTGTCATAACACAATTTTCTGTTATCTACCCTGACATATTTTTATCTCGCAACACTAAGGTGCATGCCTGGAGGCACGAAATCAAGCTGAAGCGATAGACAACCCTTCATGGTTGTGTATACACCACCCATTCATGCATAACCTAGGGCTAACAGTGCTTCAGGGTCCCAGTGGGACACTGGCTCTACTGAAAAGAAAAAAAAAAATCCCCCTTTTATGAGCTTCCAGGTCTTCACCTGGAAGCTAAGATCAACCTTTAATCCACTCCACGATCATCGCTTCTCCTGGGAACTTCTAGGATTTGGATTCCCAGAGGATTGTTTCAACTGCAGCAAGGTAGTAAACTACTGTAAGGACTGCTACACTGGCACAGAGAAAAGACTATTCTGGACAAATATTTGGTTTCCATAGGGGTGAGGAGAAGCTGCATAGGCAGAAGTCATATGATACCATGCATAGGATACAGATCACATCTAAGACTGTATCTGTCACCGTCCTCTGCAGATATCTTGTGTCACTTGTTGAAAAATGCCATTCTGTGTAGTGCTGCCTCATATAGTAGCAGCTCCTTCCCTCTAATTACCACAAATGAGTTAGTAGGAAAATAATTTTAAAAGACAAACCCAAAGCATTATACTAGTGCACACAGCATACCATGCTGTACCCAGTGAGCTCTGGGTGCTGGTGTGGGAAGGGGCACACACAAAAATACCCTTAGTCAATCCATCCTCTCCTTCTGCAAGTTAAAACTCCAAATGACCTCAGAGAGATCTATCTATATATATTAACAAAGACTCTCACAGCTGAAATAGTCTTATTTCTAGAAATAAATGCCAGCAACATAAATTACTAATACAAGCACCATTCTCAAGACTTGTTCTCCAAGACCAACTTTTTATGAAGTTTATGGAAAAATGTTATGTTGCAATTCTGGTGACACCAAGGAGCTGAGCACTGTGATATAAATGACTTCTTTCCGCCTATGCTTACATTCAAAATTACATGCAACAGCATGCACACATGTAAGCTGTACCGGACCCAAGACTTTTCATGGTAACTTCCAAACTTTCAAAGCTACAAAAAACAGTTTAAATACAATCAACTGAAGAAGGCTTGCAAAACCTGGCTGGGAAAACACAAGCAAGAATGCTTGGTAAATTGGTTTCTGTTTTTACACAAAATTAAAACATTGACTTACCACTAAATTAAAATAGGTTTCCTGTGACACTATATTGTACAGCCTTATGAATACTTAATAGCAGCACTGTAATTACAAAGAACTAAATGATTTGCAGCTCAAGTTAAAATAAATGTACTTACTCCCAGTAACACTGATATAAATATTAATGGGATTTTTAATTCTATCAAAATTCCATCATGACTCCAAAGAAATGAATGCACCATCTTAATAAAGAATTTGTGGGTTTGCTGCTGTTAATCCAGTGGAAAAAACAGGATAAGTTTCTGAGCACTTCAGACTGTTGATTGTCCCTTGCATTGTGTCTCTAGAGAACCAAGGATAATGCCACCACTATGGTGCTATTAATAACAACTCAAATGCAAAAAATGCCACTGTGGTTACTTGGCTTCAAAGAAAAGATTGTAATAATACTGACTCAGACTTCCTAGATACGATGCCAGGTTTGAACCGCAAATGAACGCCCACTACCCAAGCCTGGTTTAGTGTTTACCAGAATTAGTACTTCAGCAGGTATAGACTATACGTAGTTGTGCAAGCAAAACTTACTCAAATCAAAAGGCTGTTTTTATCTGAGGGTGGAAGCCTTCAGAATTTGGCCACTATTTACAGCTTAAGCCTTCAACTGATGTTTCTAAGGGCACTCTAGAATCTGGTGACTTAAATGACTACTGCTGTATTTCACAAATATAAGGGTGAGAAGTCTAGAGTTTCTGATCAAGTCACCTCTGTGCTGCTAAGACCTGACCTCGAACTTCAATTTGGGGGAAAAAAAAAAAGCTCTCCTGTGTTCCTTCTCTGGATTTCTTCCACAGAACAAAACTCCTCGCAAGCTGCTGGGACGGCTGCCTGTCAAAGATGCAGGAAGAATATCCTGGAAGATGGTCTTGGGGATGTGAAAATACAATCAATAGTCTCTGAGCTCAAACAGACAGAAAGAAATCTAATTATTTCATCTCCAAAGAGGTTTAAGTAACCACTTACTTCAAATCATTTATTTGGCAAATAGGTTAAATTATTTTCAGTTAATTCAGATGCAATTATATCAGAATAGGTCTGATATGGTGCTTTGTTTCAATGGAGGTGGGAACCCGTTCTTCCCTGTCATTTCAAAAAGGATAAATATGAACGAAAGAGAACACTATTCTATAAACTGCAGTCAAAACACATGAGATCTTGACCCATCTCCTCTGCCTGCCAGCATAGTTTGTGAGCACTGGTTAAAACTGGTTGTGATCTCAGTTTACGGTGGAGGCACAAAGAGGTTGACTAAACCCCACCAAGAGGATTCAGAGCAGGGCAGAAACAGCCCCTGGACATAAGATATAGATATTAAACTGGTCTTACTGCTGAGATAGCACAGATATGCCACAAGGAAAATCCGGTCAAATTTTGTTGACACTGATTCAAGGGAAACCGTTCCTTTGCTATGCAGAAGAAGAGAGGCTTTAGTACTTATAGCTACAGTGGGAAGTTATGAAACTGCTTTGCTGCAGTTCATGCCTGTTACAGTTCTGAACTACAAGGGAAACGTGGGGGGGGGGAGACAGCAAGAGCGGAGGGTAGGAATAAGAGAAGACAGTCCTATCTGCACCATCCCAGTCCCCCATGCTCCCTTCAGTACCAGAGTTTAAGAGGTACCTTGGGAAACTTTCTAAAACAAGCAAAACTCACCATTTCAGCACAATCAGAACTGCTGTCTTACCTATTCATCAAAATGAACTTTTCTATGTAGGCACCAGCATTACTGTTCCTTCAGTCACAGCAAGTGTAACATGCTTAAGAACACAGGAAAACCTTTTTGTTTCCATTAGTATTTTCTTCACTTGTTTTGTGTTCATTTATACAGTGGAAATAATATTTTTGGTACAAAATAGGAAAAAATGAAAGTTTTAAGGATTTTGTTAAAACTAGGAATCTTGTGTACAAACACCCAGCTACATCTCACCGTGCTGTTAGGTGTGGTTCTGGCAGCCATCCCATACACTGTGTGACAGGCAGTGACCACATTTCTTATATTGCACCTCACAACTTATTTTTTCCTATAAAGCTTTACATATTCCTAAGCTCTGCAGCCCTGAGAACATTTTTTCCCCACAAACATGTTATCTTTTTCCCGACAAATACAGAAACAAGCAACATTTGGGTCTGAATGGGCAATGCATTTATACAATGCACCATACTCCACAGCCCTTTGGGATCAGAAACCTCCCACCACTGTACAGGAGACCTGCAGTGTTTTAAGCGCTGTTAGTACTCTCGTCTTGCCCCATATGAGGAAGCATATAATGAACATATAATGAAAGGAGACTAAACCAATGACATTATTTAGCTTTTGTCAGCTTTTCCGTAATGGATTTTAAAATTGGATCTTCCTTCCCTTTTGCTCTGCCCATGACACCACAGTGGTTAGACTTCTAGTCATTGGAGTCCCAACAAAGAAAGAAAAATGACGTCAATACCATGTAATAAAAAAAATCTTCATGAGTTATTCTGTAAATATATCTGGCTCACACAGAGGGCCTGGTGCTATTCTTTGTTATTAAAGTGATTACTCATACCCAATTAAGAAGCTGTTCTCTGCCTCAGAAAGATAACACTGACCTCCTAACTCAACCCTTACACCATCCAGCCCATCATATATATATATTCCTTTCAGCACAAAAGAGCTTCTCTGCTGTTGTGCATGATGGTGATTACAGGCACATGGAGCCATGCACATCACTGCAGCCAGGTCATGTTTTCCTGAACGTAAATGTCTAGCTTTCAACAGCTCATGAGCAGTCCCTGCTCTACAGCATCAACAGTCCTGCAAACCCATGGTCTTCCTCTACCGGGCTCCAGAGCCTTTCTGTCCTGGGCTTGCTGAGAGCAGACCCGCTCACAACCTGCCAGGGAACCCACGTGGGGCTCTGGGTCTGGTTTCTTGTACAAATTTGGTTCCTGGCTTCTAGCACAGGGTCCTGCTCAGACACGGGTCGGCTCTGCTGGCCAGACTGGAGAGTCAGGCTGAGCCTCCTCTGCACTCCAGGTACATCTCAAAATGAATCTTCTCATACACGTTCTCTTCAGATTTCGTACCAGGGACTGCAATGAAAAGCTCACCACAGTAATCTACCTAAGGACTTGGATTACCATGAGGGGCTAAATTCAGGCAGTGAAGTGAAATGGTTTCTTTTTTTCAGGTGTCAGCACAAAATTAATTTTGGTAACTCCTGCAAAATGGAAGAAAAACTTTTCAGTGATTTTGTATGTCAAAATTCCAGTTTGGGGCCATCTTGTTTGCTTTATTTTTCTGCAAAATTTCATAATGTGCACTGAAGTTACACAATATCTGTACCATCATGCTATCATGGAGACCTCCACAATAACTGAAACTTTCTATATTAGAATTAAAAAAAAAAAAAAAAAAATCAAACATGGAACTCTTGAACAAAAAAATCAAACCAACCAACCAAACAAAAGGCCTTCGCAAAAAACTGTTCACCCAAAGGAAAATAACTGAAGTCAGTACTCGCAGTATTTTCACTTCAGCAAAGCACAACATTTTTTTAATGGAAAAAAATACAGGTGCAGCATCTCCAGCAGGCTTGACATGACAGCTCCATAGACTTCCCTTGTGAGGCAAGAACTCCTCACCTTATTTTATTCTCCACTAATCGCTGCCACCAAGAGCAAGACAGATATACCATATGCGCATGACTAGTCATAGTCATCACTGCACAGGAGACCAGCTCCGACTTGGGAAAGGCAATCCAGTAATAAGCCTCAGCAAGTCTGCGCTGATGGCATTCAGAGATTATCAGAAACCATCCACCTGTCAAGATTAGATCAGCTGCATGCTTGTGCCTCGCTCCTTCACCTGACACACCACCAAGTCACCTTAGCAGATGCTCCCCTACCTCTGCCCCTTCTCCTCCTCACCTCCACAGTGGGGGGTAGGAAAGGAAAAACCCAATGAGGAGATGGATAAACCAACATATCTTCTCAACCAAGCTGTAGGGACTCTTAAGGAAACTTTACTCAGTGGCTTTAAGGTGTTAACAAAGAATTCACTTCTCAGAGACCATAAGGAGTTAGCTGGTGGCCAACAGCTGATCCTGTCTCTTAAGTGACAACAACTTGCCTGCTCTATGTGGTGGCCTTGGTCTGCCCAGTAGAAATGAAAATGTCCCACCAGATGACAGCAATACCCACACCAGTCTTGCAAGATATTTCCTTTGCAAGGCACTGATTAACTGAGACACTGACACATTCTTCATCCAATTTATTTCCATCCCACTCGAGCCCCATCTAGTTCCACTTTCTGTCACTGCTGAGCTGATGACAACAGAAGAGTTGAGTCATTCTGAAAAGCTTACACCCCCATTTCCTGCAGCGCTGGATTGTGCTGCTTCATCATTTATGATGCCTTAAACGAAGCCACATCTAGGGTGGACTGAGCAGTCTGAAAAGCCCATTTCATTTTACCTACAGATGAATATCATACTGTTCCTTCCACTCTACTGCACCACAGGAGGGAGTGGGATATAAAAAAACCCCTAAATTCAGTTTCTGAGTGTCTCATGCTCTTTGTGAAGAATTGGACTTATCACTGCTATTCTCCAACTTCACTCTTCTCTTTATAAATGTAAGGTTAAAAAAAAAATGCCCTTTTCCTCCACCCTTTGCCAGCTTTGTCTTTTTAGAGCAGAGTGTGGTGTGCAGTGACGATAACTTGATCCAGCCTCTGACCTCAGCATAGATGTCCTGCAGACACCCATTGTTACTGAGTAACACAGAGCAGTAGACTGATAAAAAAAGATGTCGCAGATGTTTGGAGAGCCTGTTTAGCCTACCCCTAAAAATTGCTGTCCTCCACATCTCAACGTATAAGCTCTTGGAAGTACAGGGAGTCATTTAGCTTTCACCCAGTATTTGTAATTCCTGATTAAGGCCAGAGGAATCACTCTAACATAAATAAAGACTACTACTACTGTCTGAATCTGTGATTTCAAGAGGCTCCTCACTTGCTGTAGTAAACATCTGCCAAATTAAAGCTGTGATTGAATAAAAAAAGCTGTTGCTCAATTCCTACCACATTTCACATTTGGGGTTGTGATTTTTATCATAGCTCCATCGTCATCACTATCAGAGAAAGAGAAGTTGTTAGCGGAGGCTAACTGGACAAGATCTTCCCAGGCCGCATTAAACTGATGCTGCGGAGTGACAGTCACCTCAATCCAAAGATAATTTCTTGCTCATCACTGCAGACCAGTCCAAAACCCTCCAAGTGTTGCAAGAGAATATCCTGCCCATGACAACACTTGAGGAGTAGGAAATACCAGAGTGATCCAACTTGTTTGCTCCCAGATAAAATAGCTCTGTTTCCACCACCCATTTCTGATAAGGCACTGCCCGCTCCCACAGCACTTCTTGCCTTCTCTGTCACTGCTGTCCCTTTTCTCCCCACGAAGGACAAATCTGATAAGAAGTCCCTCAGTTGTCAGCAGAGACAGATTGCTGGACTGATTTTAATCGAATGTCATCCCAGCAGGTTAAAATGCAGCACTTTGCTTGAACGGAGAAAAATAAAAAGATAGACATGACACATCACCTGAGAAAGAAAATGGAGTCCAGCTTTAAAATAGAAAAAGACACCAAGAAATGTCTTTTCATTGAAGGGTTATTTTTCAAAACAGCTCTTTAAACTCATGGAGAGAGCCTCTGGCTTGACAACCCAAACCACAGGCACTGAGTTTAACAGGCTCGTGTTCCCAAGGGACGCAGGAGTCGCAGGCAGCATGCAGGTCACGGTGGAAGCCAGCACCTTGTGCTCCCTCTTTGCAGGCAGGTGGGCTTTTCTTCATGTCAATCTGGCCTTCACGGCCTCTCAGCTGTAACCTCTGTGCTTTTTCAACCTTACAGCAAGGTATTCTACACTTTCAAAAAAGAAAGTTTAAATTCCACATTTGAGTACCAAAAAACACTAACAGACAGCACAATATAAGGGCTGTTCCCTTGGAAAGGGCACGTGGAAGCAATTCTGCCTACCTGTTCTCTTGGACCAAATATTTACAGCTGTAAAGGCTCTATGGGCTGTTCAAGGGTGACTTTGTTCCAATGCAGACATCTGTATGAGATCCTTGTCTATACCATGCTACATTTGTATAAGAGGTCTGAGGAGAGAAAGCAGCTACAGAAACCTGAGGTGTTACTTACTATGACAGTAGTAGTATGAAATTTCACAACTCGCTGCTCTCACCTTTAGCAATTACTCAGTTGGTAACCAACACTCCAAGTCTTTGACTGCAATATCAAACCCTCAGCATAGGAAGTCAAGAGAAAAATCCAGCATAAGACCATGGGCCTCTTAAAAAGACCAAGATACAGTAAGATATATCAATCAACAAATGAAGGCAAGAAGGGTGGTTGATTTCAACAAGTGCATCAGAAGTGTGGGTGGAAACACAGATAGGCATGATTTCCATGACACTGTCACAAAGCGGTTTGTCTTTATAAGGACAAGCCACGATGTTAGTGCTCCTCATCACTACAAAGGACTAAAAATCATACATGTGTTTGATGGGGATTTATACAGGGCTACCACGTTTCCTTCTTGCTCACGTGTCATAAAACTTCCCCATAATTCACTGTAAATTTTCTCTCCCTAGAAAACACACTTTCCAGCTACTCTCGTTCTCGCACCAGCACAGACCCAGGGTATGGAAACCGCTGCCCCAGAAAGGCACCACTTCTGCTTTCTGTGCCTGCATTCAAATAAACTTACTTTGTTTACACAGCAGAGAAATGTACACTATAAATGCTAGGAAATATAGAAATCCTTCAGCTTTGACATGTTGTGATGTATTGAAGGTAACTCGCAGCTCGCTGGATGAGCTGCGGGACACCCAGCACCGTCCCTAACTCAGCTCTGCCTCTGCAGACGGCTGCACACACACCACAACCCGGTGCTGGCTGCAGTTGAGAGCAGCTCTACACTTTACCTGGGATCCTTGCTTTTACCAGTTCTCTAACAAATTACTAGCCAGTACAGTGCCCTCCTACTGCAAATGAACTTTACAGGCAAGTGCTGGTGGTCTCGTGGCAGAGGTTAGCTCATACCCCAACAAGAACGTGTCACTCGATGGCAATCCTGGGGTTTACAATAGCCTTAGGCTCCAGTCTGTCACTGCTCCAGCTAAAAAGCTACTCTGCTCCAAAGCAAACAGAAAACGACCCGTGGAAAAAGCACATTACCATGGCCATTCATCTTATCACAGAGATACACTGCTGCGCTGTTCTGAGCTCTGCTAATGAGGACAGGCTGGCAGTTGCCACCCTGGGACAGCCGAGGGAAAGAGCAGTGAAAGGAACCATCTCCCTCCTGCCACCAAGTGCCGAAATGTCACAGGGAGAGCCTGGAGTCACTCCCGGCCGCCGCGTTTCAATACATGATACCATTCTTTGCTTTGCCAGCTGTGCAGGCAAGCCTTTTTCACCTGTTTTTGTTCCTTGTTTGGACTCCTGTCCTGCCCGCAAACCCACATGGGTAGCACTGCGTCACCCAGGCCAAGGAGGAGAACCGTGAGTCAAAGCAGATGAGCAAGCCAGGAAAGATTCCTCATCGTGCTCTGCAGAGAGGAGCCCTCCGAGGCTGCCGCTGCACTGCGGGCACCGTGATTCATTCACAGCACAACGAGAGGGACTCAAGCGTAACTCGTCTTTTCCACCACCTTCATCTCCTGCCCGATTTCCTACACGGGTCATTGTGTGGTGGACATGTTCCACTCCCCATCTGGAGGCCATGCAGGACTATAACTTTATTGTGTTGGAATAAAATTCCTCTACTTTATTTTTATTGCTGCCATAAGATGGTTTTGTAGCCTGTGAAATGCAAGCAGGAAATAACCTCCTGCTTTGAAGCCCAGCGCCGAGACACGCCGGTCGCTGTGTTTATGGTTCTGCAACCCCTGAACTTCAGCAGAAACAAGAGTATTTCCTGGCCTAGGTATCTTTGTTTGTTGTAATTACTTCTGTGTAACTATGACTAAGAAATCAGTAGGGTTGTGCTGAATTACGTCTTCTGTGATTTCAGCTGCGAAAAAGGTTTAGGTGAAGCTTTACATCTCAAGCATTAAAGATTCCTTTTCACTTCTGTCTGACCAAACTGACTATTGATGGGAAGTTTTGGGGTGCATTATCTGTCCGAATACCCTTGTAGCAGAGGACATATCACAGAGGCTTAGCTGGAAATTTGTAACATGGCATGAAAGCCTACCGACACAGACCTTACCCCCTCCTGCCCAAGGGTGCCAACAGACTTGCTCTGACATGAGCACTGTCCTTGCTAAAAAAAACCCCAAACAAAACCCCCCAAAACTCTCTACACATAGGGGGTTAAGACAAATAAACTAATGCAATGTGAAGCTGTTGCCAACAGACACATCTCTCTGAGCGAGGACACTGATCCCACACAGTTTAACTCATTGCATCACATTCACGCTTTCTCACCAACTTTCTTGATTGCCACAGGCGGACCAGAGCAGGGAGGTTTCTGCTGCCCCTCCACTGGGGTGGAAATGCCATGACTCCACGGAACATTTTAGAAAATGAAGCAGAGACAAAATCCCCAGAGCTCTGAGCTGCAGATATATGTAACCAACCCAACCGACTCATGCCTCTGCTGCCATCTCTTCACACTCCATTAAAAGATGATGGCTTCCGGAGAGAAAACTGGCTGAGTATGTTCATCTTAAACTTGATCTGCCTCTGGCTCACGTCAAAAAATTAGTTAGTCGAGCAGCAAGCTAAAATAATCACAGTCCCCAAGAGACCATGTGATTCTCCAGATCTGTACAAAATATATAAAGTGCACAGCCATCAACTTTTCTGGTTAAGAAGCTGATACCATCAGGGAAAGTCAAAAGGTTAATTAATTAATTACTTTTTTAAAAGATGGAGATGATGCAAGAGGGAATGTGCTCAGCACACAGGCTCTGATGTTACCTACAAAAGAGTTTGCTCCAAATATTTCATAGCAGTAACAGAGCTACTTTGAGATGATTGTAGGTACTTACATATTGCAGCAATAAAGCAGTGACCTTCTCTGGTAGTGGTCAGAGAAGAACAACTAGAATATGTCATTTTTCTTGAGAGAAAGCAGTTAAAACAATCACTGTGGGCTCAATATCTAACCAGGCTGTTAGATAACTGTGCTGGCAGTCGTGCCACTACCCTTGCACTGCTAGCAGCAGCCCAGGGCAAGGGTACCCAAACAAGAGCTTGTGTGCCAGCTGCAGGCTTTGCCAGCTCATCATCCCAGGTGGAAGCAAGAGGTGATCCCATCACGGAGCAGATATTTGTACGTCAGGCCCAACTCTGCTGGGCTATGAGGGGTAGTATGGGGCCAAGAGCTGGGTTGGCAGGGGTTGAGCAGAAGTGGGGTCTGGTGCTTCCCTGTTTAGGAAGCACGCATGTGGAGGAAGTGTCTTTCCCTGCCAAACTATGCTGAGCTAAGCACCTTCCACGATGCTGCTGATGTTTTCTGCTTCTTTTAAGTTAAATTACCAAATTACTGAATCCTTCTCAGGTCATTAAAAGTGAAGAAAGCAAAAAAAATTCGGAGCTATGAGACCTTGAGGGTTGACCCTGAAGGTCATTTTTTGGTGGGCTAAAGCTGCAAGCCTTATGGTACTCCTGATGGGAAGGGGGAAAAGGATAAATGAGCTCATAGGGTAAGCTGCTTTCAAATGGTTATTTCCAAAGTAAGAATGACAGAACATGCTTTAGGTGGGCTGTGAGTTCTCATCAGCCAGACTCTCCAGGTAAAACAAGCTGTCCAGACACTAATTGCATCTGGCACCAGACACCTGGCAGCTATGAGATGTCATGTGGCTCATTTTCAATGGTTTCAGAGAGAACAGTTATTTCTACCAGCACGCATACTTTGAACAAGTGCATTTTTGAAATTCTGCTCATTTCAGGCTGCTACTCCCTGAAAAATGTCCTCAGGCTGGTTTCTGTCAGACTGTCTATGATGTACCCCATGCCATTGCCTCCCTCGTGAGGGAAGCATGGTAATGGCATCCCACTTTGCATTGCTAATGAAGTGCAGGCTTCCTAATCCCTCTGCTTACTTTAGCTCTGCAGGGAATCAGCAGATCCCCAAAGGAAGGAAAGAATGGAAAATTTGGCAGAACTTGAATGCAGAAGGCTTCACCCCTCATTTCTGGTGATACTGGAGGGACTCTTGGATGTGCATCCCACTGAGGTTGAGATGTGCTGAAGCACAGACGGTTACCTTGAACCAGGCGTCAGCTCTACAGAGCCAGCTCTGTGGGTTATTCCCTCATCCTGATGTATCATGTAGAAGAAAGGATGAGTGTGAGTGCATTTGGCCTAGGCTTCTACATGGGACATCATGGTGTTACACTAAGAGGAAATATTTGCTGGATTAAGAAATGGTGATCGTGGCAGCTCTTTACGTTTCTGAGAAGCAAACAGAAAAAAAAGCCAAAGCGGGAATATATGAAGAGACAGACGTGTTCATTAAAGAGTTTAGACAATATCTAATGTTTTTAACACAGCTGAAAACAGTGAGCTAAAACAGAAGGAAGGATGTAAACTGAAGAGTGATAACCACCAGGTCACAGACCTGCAGCACAGAGAAGCCTTCATGCCAACAACCCTGTAGGGATGCACAGGTCAGATGTCACAGCTGTGTAGCATTTTCAAAAATACTGTAATGAGAAGAAAGGGGAAGCTCATAGCTGTGGATATATAGTAAAACTTGGGAATGGTCAGAAAGCAGTAACAGTGGTAGACAAATCTGTAGGCTGCAGAAGAGGTTGATTTTGAGCATATTGGGAAAAAAAGATATTAAAAGTTAGGCTGATCAGCTCAAAAATGGTAGAGTTGTTGACCATGATTCAGGAAAGGCAGATGCCATCAATAAATACTTCTATTCTATTTTTGGGAGCCATATTATGTGGTGATGAACTTTTCCATACCCACAGACATTTTTAAAAATGTTAAACAGCACTTACTAATGCTAGACACTTCAAAATAAGCAAGTCCAGATAATGCATCTTTTTCTTTAAAAAGACCTTTTACAGAGCTGGGTAAGGAACTTTATACATGGTTGATCTTGATTTCCAGTAAACTTGGACAATCAGAGTTCACAAAAAAAATGTACCAATATTTTGAAAGAATAAAGTGGATAACCTAGGTAATTATAAACCTATCAATCCAAGTTTGCTCTCCACCACAGTAACAAAATGGCTCACAAAGAATACAATTCATCAAGAATTAAAGATGAGGAATAGAATTTGGCAAATCAGTGCAGATTAGAGGGGAATCAGTTTGCCATCTTGATATTTTCAGTGATAATCAACAGCAATACTGCTGTATTCTCTGATTTCAGAAAAGCATTTGATTTGGTAATACATGAGGTTTTGATAAAGAAGCAAGGACAATACCAACTCCCTACAGGACTCTTGAGCAGAGTTAAACCCACTATAGCGAGAGGGCTCAAATGCACATGCAAACATGAAAATGCTGCCTAACAGTTCTGGTTTTAGAGTGGTCCTCCGGGAATCTGTTACTGCTACTCAATTTTTTTACACATGTCAAGGAAAAATCCCTTGAAATCCTCACTTAAGAGTTTGCTGGTGACCAAGATCAGGGGGATTGATAAATTTAACAGGCAGCATATTGACACAGAGCGATCTGGATTGCTTGGATACAATTTGCAAGAAAACAATATGCATTTGAGTATAGCCAAGGTGAGGCAACATATTTGGAAGCCAAAATAAAGGCAGTGTTTACAGGACTGGGACAATTTGGCCTTGGAAAGAGATGACTGAAAAGGAAATGAGGTCCCTGTTCATTGTCAGCTCAATGCAAGTGCCTGCTGCCATTTGCTGTGGCTAACACGATTCTCAGGAGGATCTTGAGAAAGTAGGTATGAGGCTGCTATGGTACCTTACTCCATGTTTATGTTGACATATAAGAAAGATGTTGGAGAGCTGCAAATACGTAGGAGAAAAGCCATGACCCTTATGAAAGAACTGGAAGAGATGTTTTTACCATAGGATGCTTCTGGAGAGTAATCTATTTAGTATCCCAGGAGAGGCTGAAGAAGGACTTGAGTATGTCCTGCAAGTAGATATTCAAGAAACAGGACACTGGTGACAAGACAATCCTGGTGGCAGAAGACGTCCTGGGGGCTGAAAGTTGAAACCAGGCAAATTCAGACAAGCAAGAAGATGCATATATTTGGCTTGTACTGATTATGACCGCCACAGTCAAGCAGCACAGCACAAGCAAACACAATCCTATCGGGAGGCAAATCTCTGCAGATAATGGCATGGCAAAATCTGTGAGCCGATCTGATGAACTGAGAGCAGAAATGGGAGCCACTCCGGACAGTTGGGCTAATGGAGGAGAAAGCTATGACTGAAAAGATGAAACTGCAATGTGAAGGCATTGCAGGAGCATCCAAGGGTGTGAAGATTGAGTAATATATCCAGACTGATGTGCGTGGCATTTACCTAGTAGTTATTTGCCGTCTCTAGTTACTGATTTCAGTCCTTCCTTCTTTAAACACAGCAAATCACTCAGTGGAAGGAAGATTCAGCAAAAAACCATGAACGCAGTTAACTGATTGAGGTATTTTCTTTCCTTTCACATACAAGGCGCCAGAATCTCACTGCCTGCCTAAGCAAAAGAAACTTCTGCTGTTCAGACAACAGAATTGTGGAAATTTGATTCTTAAAATAGCAAGAAGAAGGAAAAAAAAAGACATATGTGAAATATAAACCTGTGCCGAGGAGCAGAACTTCCCCCTCTTCCCCTTCTGTAAGAGGAGAGAGAAGAATTACTCCTTTGTACCCCCTGAGACTTCAAGCTCTTTCAGATGAGATTTAATCACTCGAGAGCTGTTTGGAGCTTTTGTTCAAGATTTCATGCAACTAAGAGAGAAGCAACTGCCACTTCAGAGCCTTGTGTTACATTAATTGCTAGGATAAAGGGAGGCAAAGAAAAGGATCTGCATGTTCCCAAACAGTCCTAACTGTGCCTGAAAGCACTTGCTTCCCAAACTAATCCCCTACTTACCCCAAATGCTTGATGACTTACTGATGGCATTCAGTAAGAGGTAGCCAACTGCAACAGACTCTCTAATTATAGCATGACCTGTTGCTAATTACTGTTTGACTAACCCACTGCTGTTGTATTATCACACTAAATAAATAATATCCACTCTCCTCTGGCAGTGTTTACAGAACTGATTTCCCATTCAGCCTTGACTCAAAGCTGTAAACAGCCCCCAGTGACACCAGCTGCTCCAGTCAGACCCTGCAGGTGGGGAGCCCTGCCTCACACATTAATAGCGAGTGATGGACACGAGTGCTGAGCAAATGTGACAGCCACCACCTTGGCCAACAAACCGCCAGCTCAGCTGAGGTCCTTAGAGCTGGAAGTACGGACTGACGTGGCTGCAAGGAAGGTGCTGAGCATCCCACGCGCCCCGGAGCTCTGGGAGCAGGCTGGGGGTTTCTGAACACGATGTTTTCGAGGCAATGCACCAATGTCATCAAACACCAGATGTTTCATCCTACCATACACATTTTGGGAAGACCGTTGATCAAATCTGGCTGGCGGGTCCAGCCCTGCATGCTTTCCAGCCACTTTCCCCTGCTCAGATTGAAGGATCACAGCCTTTCTGGACCGTCTCCTGCAGAGGCTGGAAGGTCCAGTTCATATCAGCCTCTCTGAAGCTACTGCTGCAAGGAGTCCTTAAAACCCTGGCTCCACTCGGCCACCGCTTCTCGATGTCCAATCTCCTACCACCTCACCACCCAAGCAGGGATGACTGCCACACTCCATTTCAGTTTGAAATTTTCAAAAAGAAACTTCTAAAAATCATTTTGAAAGCATTTTGCAATTCTCATGTTGCTTATGAGAAGATATGAGAATTCCCCTTTTTATTCCCCAGCACGAAGAGTCTCTGACTTTCTGGCAGTTATAGCCACCACTGATGGCCATGGAGTTTGTAAATCCTTTTAATTTACAAGCTACCTTTTGTCATTTTTCACTAATATTCCCTTACTTTCACCCAACTGTTTGAGCTTTGTTCTTTCATGGTCTCAGTAGTTATGCCAAACCGTTGTATTGAATATGCATCAGCTGGGGTCTAAGTGTGACCGGCTCTGAACAACTCTGGATTGTGCCATAGGAACAGGAAAGCAATAGTTGGCAAGTTTCCCTTAAGAAGATGCAGAGGGGAATTTACACCTTGCCCAGCACATCTGTAGGATGCTCCAGCCTGTATCATTTCCTTCTTGTTGTTTCCAGGCACATACATGGCAGTACAGCGTGTATAGCAATGCACGGGGACAATACAGCACTGCTCTGCAAATTGTGTAGCTATTTATAAAACCACAAAAAGTGGCTTTAAAAGTTGCTATTGTGATTTCCTGTCACTTTGTACTCCCTTTATGGAGTACAGGGATACACAATGGTGGAGGAGTAGCTGCAGCCTACAGATGCAGTTTAGTATTTTGAGACTGCTTTTAAAATCTTCTATGTGGGTGTCTGCCAAAGGATCTTTTTTTATATTTTCTTGACTGCTAGTGAAACAGCCAACTTTTACTCATACTTACACAGTCCATCATAAAGTAAATAAAAAACCCTACTTGTCCTAAGAAGTTGCAAACTACTAAATTAGCCAAAAATAAATGTTCTTGTTGGGAAACAAGTTCCAGATGTGTCTGCCAGACTCCTTCCATCCAAAACTGCAGTATTTAAGGGTCCACAACACAGCAGCCTGAATACGAGGAAAGAAATTACACTGTTGTTGAAAAAAAACCAGATAATTGCTTGAGATGTATTTCTATCCACACTCCCTGGACGTGTTTCCCAGGGCTGGAAGGAAAAGTCAGAGGGGGCTTGGTTCACACGTTGCTAATGGGAAATCTGGAGTCTCTACCAGGACTTCTTTAGGACATGGGTGCAAGCAGAGTTGGGACACCAGAGGAAGAGCCACTGGGAAAGAATGAAAATGGAAGGTTTGCATGTGCACCCTCCTTATGCACGGCCAAGAACTGCTGCTGGCAACAGGTGGCTAAGTCACCAGATGGGAAATTCCTTCAGAAGTTCTCCTCCTCCCTCCATCACCTGCTATTACAAGGGCAGGTTTATCACAATATATCTATCCTGTGGGCCTCCTGCACCCTTAGGAAAGTAATTTATGCATTTGGTGCCTATTTCCCTTTCCATCTTTTTTATCCATTTGAATGAAAACCTGCTAGGGATGGGACAGTGTTTAATGCAACCTTGGCATCCTTGAAGCACCAGAAAACAAACAGGCCAGACAGTGAATCCATCAGGCCTGAGAAGGGCTCTTAGGGCAACCTGCAAGTCCTCCATGAAAGTGGCCCAGGCAGGGACCTTAATCTTAGAGTTCCCGTAACAGCTACTGCTCCTTAATCACATTATTCTACTTGTGTGTAGCAGAATTAAGGGCTCTGATTTTGGCCTCTGGGTTTCTGTTACGGGAAGAGTTACCAACAGGGTCTACATGGAGGAGGCTGTGGGGCACCTGAGCCAGCCAACACCATGCTGGGCACAGAGAAGGTTCCTCTTCTGGGGGGGATCTATACCTGCTGCTAGCCCCCAGAATTGATCTGGCAGCAGATACGAATCCTTCCCACACTTGGTTCTCACTTGAAACTTGGCAGTGGATGACCCAAATTTTCTTGCCAGCTCCTGTCCAGGTCCTGCACGGACCAAGTTTCCCTTTCACAGTTTGTGGCGTAGGAGGTACAGGTCATGAAAGCTGCCACTGAGTGTGAGATGCCCCAGGGTTTGCATTGCAATGTCACCAGTACAGTGGCTGGAGCTCCCCTAAGCCTGCGGAGGCGGAGGTGTGCTGTTGGCAGTGCGCTGCAGCTGCTGCCCAGGAGATGATCGGTGTGCATCTGTCTGCAAGCCCCAGAAGTGCCAGGATGAGCCCCTTTATGCTCAGTGCAAAAGCTTTTTGCTTTGCCATTTAGAGAAGTTTCCATCCCGGAGGTATCCCCTGTTATCCTGGAGATAACTCATTGCCGTGGTTCTGTGAGCTTGTTTGCAGACAGGCATCTGGGGAGAACAACCTACCCTCTGAAGTGACTGCATTGTTAGCACCACTCATTCGACCTTCAGTCAGCTTAAATACAGAGAACTTAAACAAGCGTTATTACAAAGTGAATTTTCAGATCCTATTTCCTCGGTTTGTATAACGTACAAGACAGGAAAGTTACGGATCTGTCTGCAAGAGGCGGTGTGTATAACATAAAAAGCCCAGCGATGTCAGTGCAAGAGAAGCATCTGCACGTGCTGCCCTGGCTGTGCTCTGAACTTCCCTGGTTGCACGTTCAGCTGCCCTTGGGTGCACATTGAGCTGCTCCAGGTGAGCCCAGGGCTGTCCTGGGTGCACACTGAGCCAGCCTGGGTGTGCTCCGTTCGCTCCGAGATGTACATCTGGGCATGACCTGGCACAGCATCTACTCCAGCTGCACCTCCAGCTCCCCATGTCTCCCCCCACGACTGCTGCCCACACAGCTAAGTGCAGAACACGAAGCACTGGCATGACTCTGTTAGCTCTGATAATGCTCAAGCCCTTGGGTTTACATCAATCCTGTCCTGAAGCTTTTGGAAGTGCTCACCCAAGACCACCCTCCCAGGTATGTTCGTGCTAGTACAGTGAGGCAGCTCTGGGACCACACACATCTCATGCCTGACCGCCCTGGAGCCAACCTGTGCCAGCCATCTCCACTCAATGGTTGAAATCTTTTTTTTGTGTGTCTGGATAAATTATCTAAGAGGAAACTGCAGTGTTTAAAGAAATGAAGAAAAGTAAGAATAGCTTCAGAAGTATAAACAAAAGCAATGCTCTCCCGAAGAGCTGCAGGGGCAAACCAGGTACAGCTCCTCTCCAGCCTGTCCTCCCCATCCAGCCTGTCTCATAACTAAGTTTTTCTTAGTTGGGAAGAAGGGATTACACCCTCCCCCATCTCCAGCACCACACAAAGCATAATGACAATCATAAAGATGATTTTAAACAAATTTCAGGATTACAGACAGGAACTTTGCCACACAATTAGCAAGTGAAGGAAGTTAACAGTACTGCATTCATGTGGACTATGCAAAACCCAGACTCAGGGAGGCTAAAGGCCATGACCAGGACTACAGAATGAAACTAGTGGTAAAGCAGGGATTAGAAATCAGCTTTTCCCTACTCTGAGCCTGCACAACATCCACATTACCAAAAGGTAACTTCCTCTCCTTTCATCAGTATGAAGTAGGACTCCAGATTTTGGAAAAATGGGATGCCATGGTTGCAGAACAGTTTTATTAACACCCTCTAGATCAGCTGTGTTTAACATTTGGCTCCTGGGCAGTTCAGCTGTGGTTCCCATGTCAGGGCTATGCCACGTGAATGGCAGCAGAGCTGTGCCCACAGGAGCCTGGCGGCTAATGCAGCCTGTGGCCGGCTCTGCGTGGCTTCGGCAGCACTGCCCTGGGAGCCACCGTCTGCCTCTCCGGTCCAAGGCTGCCACGTGCAGCTCCTCCATCAGGTGAGCTGGCCGCTCTTCTTCCAGAGACGCCCCAAAAGATGCTCCCTGGTGCAGCTCACCTGCCCAGAGCTTCACTTCCATTGACCCAACGGGCAGGTGCTTGAAGCTTGAAGGTAGTTTTTGTCCCCCAAAATTATAAACTTGGAAGGTTGCACATGGGTCTGTCGCTGACCCAAAATAACAAAAGATCAGAACATTCCTCTCCTGCAATGCAGAGGTGCGGCAGTAAATCTCTGTGTTAAATTGCCACCCAGTGTTAGAGCATGGGATGCCAGAATAAACTACCAGAGCATTTCACGCTGTACAACTGGAATTTCTAATTCTTGGTTTGCTGTCTGATTGCCGTACAGCTCATGCCCTCCAGCCACGTGGTGACTACAACTTACCCTGCTGCACCAAGCAAAGTCTTTCCAAACTCAACACCATCTGATTGAACGACTATAAACAAACTAAATACCAGCACAGCTCTTGATGGCTATAACTGTTAAAATGTTTATTCACTCTGTGAGTAAATGAACTTGTGCTTTGGAACAGTTATGGCTGCTAACACTTGTCTACCTTTAAGAATCTTTTATTAGACTTCGTAAACTTCTATTACAAGTGTGCTTCTACGCACGCATTCCTACACAGCTGGAGGCTGGTGGACATGCATATGAGTGGCAGCATGACGAATTAAGTTCATAAGCACTTGGCAGTGTCCTCAGCTTCCTGTGCCCTAAAGACCTGCCAAAACTCACAGATGGAGAAACCAAAAAATGTGGAAGAAAGGCGTTTCCTCACGACAGCATGTGTAAAGGGGAAAGAGTTTAATACTCCCCTTTGGTAACAAACCCTATCATTTTCCTGAAGTCCACCACACTTCCAGTAGCTCCATTACAGATGTGGGGTAATGAGCTCTCAGTGGTAGTGCTGCGCTGCAGTGGAAGGAATCACACTGCATTTGGAAGAGATGAGATTGGATAAAAAGGATCAAGGAGATTGACTTCACAGACAACTCCTTCAAGCATAGATTATTGAATACAGTTTAGTTTTATGTTTCATAGCTAAAAAGCTTGCTGAATCTGTCCTGCTGTTCTTGTTTTGTGTTGTGGTGCAGCAACACCCGAAAAGCTGGTAAATCCTGATACTAAGGTACACCCTTGGACTGCTTGTTTGCAGTATGGGACCAGACCCTTCTTGGGGCTCACTAGCTGTTTCCCAGAGTCTAAGCTCAAAAGATAGTTTCACCTTGGATTGTACCATTCGTTGCAAAGTCAGCAAGAACAGCCACACTCCCTTCCCAGCCAAGCTGGTGGAAACACTGCCATCAGCTTCCAAAAGCTGGCTTGGTCCCTGCTAGACAATATGAAACACCAGACCTTGCAGAAGTGTTGAATGAGGGTCAAGAAATGGATAATCCTCTACAGAGGATTTGCCAAATGCAGTGGGAGATGGCAGTCCTCCAATGACTGTGCTCTCGCTCATCTCACTTTTTTTTACTAGATACCAGTTCAAAAAATGCCACATCTTCCCTACAATACAAAGTCGAAAAAAGAGAAGGTCATGTAAGGCTTGTTGTATGTTCATGACACAAGTTTATGGTCTCTCAATGGGACACAGACAAAATGACCATCTGTAAAAATGACTTCCAAGCCAAGCAAGCCTTTGCTGTCACTCAAAACTAATAATTTGTCATTTTGGTCTTTTTTTCCTTCCTATTTGTCATTCCTGGGAAAACTCCTCAGGATGAGACTTGTCATTTTGTACAGATGGGCCCAAGGAAAGTCTGATTTATGCTTCTCTGGAATCTTCTCCCACCACCTCTGTCCCTGAGCAGCACATGAGCTGTTTGCTCTCAGCAATCCTTTAAGATCCTTCCATACTCATATACTTATTGTCACATACTTTTCTGCTTAGAGTTTATTTTATCCTAAAATCTTTTGGCTCTAGCAATACCGCACTTTTTCAGTGGGTCCTAACTTGCCTTTTCAAGAAATTATTCATTTGGGGGAAAAAAATAAAAATCTTAACTATAGAGTTGATTGTCCCAGTACATCAATTAATTCTATTTCCTTCATTAGAATTAAATATGATTTCCACCAGCACAAGGGACCCAGCTAACAGTACTATGGCCATAACCTCTCTGTGAATCCCTTAGAAATTAATTGTAGCTCACAGATCTTTCAGTGCTGGTATCAGTGTATTGATTTTTATCATAATTGTGGATGTTAATATTATGTACTCATCACAAAAGTTTCATGTGAATACAACGCACTACATATTCACTTTAACATTCATATTCATCATTTCTCATTCATCAGTTTCTCAGGTTGGGTTGTGTCTGTTCTCTGTGCTCAGCAGCATGGAAGGGGTAAAGACAAAAGAATACATGAATCCTGACAAGCCACTAGTGCTCAGGAGCTTAAAACAGTTTAACAGTAACTAAGCTGGTTGCCTCAAACTTTTTTTTTTTATTTCCAGAAAATAAAGAAATAGTAAAACAGTAAAGGTATGCAGGTAAACTAGACAGAATGCATAACTACTGTCCTTTCCCAAATTATTTTTTTCAGATGCATAATCAGTTCATGCTAATGCATGAAATTTCCAGATTTCTGGAAGATGCTCATGAATAACAGTCCCCTTAAGTTACAGCAAACTGAATCAGATGCTTCAGTTTATTGTATTAGCAAAATTGTTCTTCACTGACTTTCAGGACAAAGAAAAGACAAGAATGTTGTTCTCAGCTGCATTAGGGACAATTCTCTGGTGCAGCCTTTAGCCCTTTGCCCTCTGAGAGGAAGCGCTGCCTGCCCTGCCCACCAGCTATCTCCTACCCACGGTACAGCAAACCTCACCTTCTGACACTTTGGTGCACGATGGAGCTGCCTTTAAACAATCACACCACTCTCTTCTAGCTCAGGAAGCTCCTACAGATACAATATGATTTAAAGCAACTGTGATAAAAGACAAATAACAATAAAAAAGACTGAAGAGCATATGGTGTACAGCAGAGGCTGGGAACGGACAGGGAAGGTCACACTGTCTGCACCTTGCTGTTAAATCTATATGTGGATTTAAAACTGATTGGATTTTCTGTTATAAACCTTCCTGCACACCTGACTTCCCTAGGATCTTTTCTAACATCCCTACTGACGCACAAAAGCATTTTTTGTAGGATTTGTTAAAACTTAACTACAACGGGTCATCAAGGTTATTACATCACTTGCAGTGCAGCTTGTTATGGGTAGGGCTTTTGCATGTGACTAAGAGCCACATGGACTGTGAATTTATGAGTATCATGATCTGTGCATGTGTCTCATCGGGATTTTGGACCTTAACGTGCAAGCTTCCTACCCTTGACCTTGGAGATCCCAAATGTGTTGGCGCCATTTGAACTAACTTCCCCAAACCAGTTTCATTTCTGTACTCTCTCTGGATGTCCATGTGGCTCTTGGTCACATGCAAAAGCCAAGCAGGTAACAAGCTTTAGGTAATTAGTCCACCAATCTTTACAGGGGGACCACAAGACATAGGACATAAGACCCGTAAAGCATTCATACACAGATAAGTTATCCAGCAATATGGCGATATGGCTATTTTACAGCTGCAGACCAAAGGTTTTCAAAGGCACGAGTGGTCTGAGCTTTGGCATTCTGGGGTGTCTTGTCTTTTTTTTTTTAACCCATTTATGTCTTTTTTCATACAGTTCTCTCAGCTACTCCAATTACAAGAAAACAAACTGTTGATTTGGTGGATGGTTAGGAACATGCCTGGGGAATAACACCCTTCCCAGGATGTCCCACCTGGACCTGTTACACAGGTCAGAAAAAAGACAAAGCTCTAGCCAAGACAAACCTGTTAAACAGCCACCAGTGATAAGAGAACAGTTAGTCAAAATGCCTACCTATTTGCATTTGTATAACAAAGGTAATATTCTTTGGAGGGGTTTTAGTCATCTGTAAGTGATAAGGGCAACCCCTAACTGTCAGTGTACAGTTCAGAGCACTCTGGCAAACTGGCCAAACAACCAGAAGAAGGGTGCTCAGGAGTGTACGTGTTTCAGAGATGGAGGCTGAGACACAGTTGGGAGGATAAACCCGAGCTGCTTAACTCCATATAGAGTATTTCATTCAGATAAACAACTCTTCCCACCCTCCCTGCCTTGGGAATAAGGACCTAGCCTTCTTCATGTCTAAAAGCAAATCTAAAATGAGCAAGGAAAGGGGGAAGGAGGTGAAGACGACTCCAGTTATGGGCTGAGGCACTGGTGGGCTGTAGCCCACACAGTGCATCACACTGCTTTCATAGCTTTTTTTTTTTTTTTTTTTTTAATATACCTCTGAGTCCAACAAAGAGAAGACCTTCTGAGCTGAGGTCTCCTCTGTTCAGCAGAGACAGCCAGAAGTGCCTTTCTGAATTACAAGCATGATCCCAATTTTCCCCCAGAAGCCCTTGGGAAGCCCTCAGTGCCAGCCTGCGGCCCTGCTCTGGTGCACCGCTGTGCGTTGTGCAGCCCTCCTCCTCCTCCTCCTCCTCCTGCTCCTCCTCCTGCCTGCGCTGCGGCTGCCGCGTAACGGCCTTCGAGCGCTACC
>NW_010973092.1:12689230-12707939 GCF_000737465.1 Haliaeetus leucocephalus | reverse complement strand
TCCTCCTCCTCCTCCTCCTCCTCTTCTTCCTCCTCCTCCTCCTCCTCCTCCTGCTCCTCCTCCTGCTCCTGCTCCTGCCTGGGTTCTGGCTGAGGAGTAAAGGCAGTGGAGGGTAAGGGGGGCAGGCTGAAAGCGAGGAAGGAGAGAGCCCTCTGAGCCTTTCAGTTGTCTAGAGCTGCCTTAAAGCTTTTCAGCAACACAGACATCTTCCTCCCCATCCCCTCTTTGTTTTCTGAAGGCAGGGCAAGGTGCTCCCTCAGGTGCAACTCTGCATCTGCACAGACCTGTGAACTGTGTGTTGGACTGCGCAGAGCATCAAAAGGAAATGTCAGCGAGATCCCTGAGATCTCTTTTCTGTGAGGCCACGTTTTGATGTCTGTGCTCACAGCAGAGAGTACTTTATTCCTGAAGCAGTGATGTCCAAAGCTCCGTTTAAAGAGGGAGATACTGATACAGCAGACACCAGCTTGCTTCACCCCCTCCATTGATCTGCTGCTCCCCCCTGCCTCAGCCAGTCCCTCTACTGCTTCACCGTATCCCATCCCCATGGCTAAAAACCTTCCTTATTAAAAGCAATAGATTGGGCATTTAATTTTCTCTTTGCATGGCAGTAAATTACATCAGTTCCTGCTATGAATGATCCAGAAGCGAAGTTTCAGCTCACTTAGTACAAGTCACTGTCTAATGCAGGAAAGGACACTATCAGCTCCAAGCGCTGATGGAGAATAGCTCAGCTTTTGTCACACTAGTTACCTCTGAAACGTGTTCACTCGAGGAATTCATGGGCAGCAATCAGATGTTTTCCTGCCTGCTTTTCATCACAGCTCATCAGAAATTGGGATACAGTTGGGGAAAGGGCAGGGGAGAGAGAGTCTGAGATGTGATGAGCGAACTAATCCATCCTCGGAAGAGGAACTGATTTTGCATATTTTTTTTCCTGCTTATTTTACAGTAAATAAAGAATTAAGGAAGATTGCTGAAAATGTGTCCATTCAGGCAGCAGCTGAATTTCCTGCTAATTGCTTTGGGATGGCGAGGGAGGAGGGAAAGTGTTGGGACATTACAATAAGCAGTAAGTGGTGTGATTGGTGACTACCTGAAGCCTTGCGTCTGCACATATGTCACTAATGACAGAAATTAGAGACGTGTTCTTATAAAAGTCCCCTATTTAATGAATGATGGTGAACATAAAAAAAAAAAAAAAAATCCATCTTACAAGGAGAGAGAGAAATGGAAAGTAATTTATCATGGCACTTATCTTGACTGAACAAACAGTGCCTCCGCTCTGCTCCCCAGCTTTTTGCTGCACCAGTCTCATGTGCAACATAGCTCCTGCAGCCCCCAGCTCTCCCCAGCCCCCTGCTCGCCGCCCGCCCTGCCCTGGGACAGGACCCAGCTGAGGGCAGAATGAAGAATGGCTTTGCCAAAGCCCACCATGAAAAGGAGCGGCACAAATCAGATTAACCCTTGTCATGCACTAAGTCTGTCTTTGTTTCTCTACCTCCTGGGTACGTCTGGGTTCACAGGGCAGGGGAAGCTGCTAGGAAACATATGCTGAGTAAGAACCAAGAGGTATTTGGATATGCATCCTGGATGTGCTCAGGAAGAAGGCACAGTACCTGTGGTTACAATGTGCCCTTTAAAAACACCCGTGGCAACAAGCATAAACTGCTTCTGTACAGGGAAGCAGGAAATACTGCACTGAGACAATCTCCTCCCCTGTTATCTCTATCTTTGGTTTATTATATTTAACCATGCCTTTGATCCGAAGGAAGAACATCTTAATGGAAAATAGCATCAAAATATTTCATCGGCACCAACTTAGCAGGTCCAATAAAATCTCTGGCCACCATCAAGTCAGCAGATCCAGTAAGTAAACAGTTTTTCCCCATGAGTTTTCTTTGTGATCTTGGCTTTTTCACAAAAAAAAAGATTGCACTGAAAACAGACTTTTCCCACAGGGAGTTTCCATTTGTCATTTAAAAAAAACCAAACGCCACTACCAAGAAAATCTGCTAGGTCTGTCATTTAGTTGTTTCAGCTCTGTATTTCTCTTCAGACAGACTGTAAAACAGATTCTTAGGCCGTGAAGAGAAAAATCAGGTGGAGAAAAATGGCTGAGAGAGACCCTGAGGAGCCGTTTAATCAGACCCAACTATATTTTAACCTGCTGTAGATGGCACTTGGGGATGGAGTTTCCACGTTCTCCTTATGCCGTCTCCCAGGGGGAGTACATGTAGGGATTATTTTAGGGTCTATCCTAAATCTTTCTGCTGCGTTTTATTGCTGTGACTTCTTTTCCTACCCACAACAGACGCAGAGATCTGTTTATTACTCTCCTTTCTGTAGACCCTCCTGCGTCTGAAGAGCAGTACCACAAATCCGCTCCCAGCCACGCTGGCACTGACACAGAGGCCAGCCTGCCCCAGCTCTGCTCTTCTCTCCTGCTGATTTCCGAGAGCTCTCCCTGGTCTCTCCCATACCTTTCCTGACGTGCAATTTCCAAACCTGAGAAGAGTGCTGAGAAGAAGGACTCCTTCCCCTGCCGTACCCATCACATTCCTCTGTATGAGTGCTGCTACTCTGTTTGCTCTTTTTCAGCATTATTTGGTGGGTTTTGTTGATCCCCTGCTTTCTGTGTCTAACTTTTCATGTCCTGTCCCATGCAATGCCTTCCTAACCAATCATTCTCCATCCACTTCTTGTGCAGTCAGTGATTCCTGCCTAAGCTCATCGTCATCAGGACCATGGCTCTTGTGAAGATCTTTCCCCAACAGTTACTCTGTGATGAATATAGCAGGAGTCCTAGAGGAAGTCTCAGGAGAGAGATTTCTGAGTTTTGCACTTGATCGATCTTCATAACCTCTCAGTCAGGAGATGCAGGCACTCGGGTGTGATAAGGTTGACCCCACCAGGTGCTGATAGGAAGGAGACTTTCTGCACCCAGTTCCTGACATGAGACGTGCCTCTCTGCCACCTGGGGTATGAAAACATGTCACCAAGAGCTATGTGCTCATAGTGACTTCCTGCAAATTTTCATGATTCATGACTGAATTCAAGTGGAGGATACCACACTGCAGAGGCCATCGCACGCCCAACGTGCCAGTAGAAGTGGCAGATTTCTGCAAACATGGTTGATTCCCCAGAGGGAAGTCTGCCACGTGCTAGGGAAAGCTCAGCAGAAACCATGACGCAGTGCAATCTTAAAATCTGTTTAGGAAAACTGTCTGTATTTATAATCAAGCCTGGATGTATGACTGTGGCTTCATGTTCATTCATATGAAATGTGTGCACTTCCCGCAGTGAAAATGGCATCTCGATGTTGAGATAGGAGCTCATGATCTCATCCTCCTTATGTGCCCAAGCACATGACACCACGTTTACGCCAGTCTTGTACTCCATCCCCAGCGCTGCGCTGGCTGGAGGACGTACAATACCTGCTCCAGCACATAGCCTGCCAGGACAAAAACCACTCCGTTTAAGAGTGTTTTGACAAGCCTGCATGACTGAGAGAGGGCATGCAACAACTTGGTGCTTCATGTTTCTGTACAGGGCACTCTGTCGTCAGCCTGAATTTGTCCTCACGTGGGAGCTTTACCACACGTAACTACGTTAAGACGTAACTTCACATACAGCTGTTTATTGTAGAATTTGGAAGACAGTGTTCCCTGGACCATGCTCTTCCCTCAACCACTCTGAGCACCGCTACCAGCTTCTGTTATGGTTTAGCGTTGCTCACAAAGGCCAGATATAGATGAGGAGACAAGTTTACAAGAGAAGAGGCTCCAGATAGTCTGGTAGTGCCTCTCCTATTAACAACAGAGCAGCAGAGCAGATAAGGAGCCCCTGCCTTCCTTTAGCCAAGTAGCATAGAAATCCTAATTCAATCATTGTTTAAAACGTACAGGGCGGCAAAGGAATTTAAACTCTAGCTAGGTTTTTACCATCTAAGTAATGCTCTTGTAGAGGGATGGCCAGAGGAAAGCTGAAGGGATGAAGACCTTTCCCCACAAAGTCTCCACAGCGATGTGGATAATCCATCTCACTGCCATTAAAGGAGGCAACTAGTGTTGCTCCATGCTCCACAGCAATCCCTACAAATTCTCTGGGATTTAAATTGTAAATCCTTTTTGGTGTTGCCCACCCAGCTCTTATTTCCCTATTTAATGGGAAGAAGAAAATCTCCTTTAAAAGCAGGTTCCTCCATGAGCTCCACCATCATGTGGTGCTCGCCCTCCTCCTTTTGCCGAGCTGGGGAGGTCTCCCCGGGACATGGAGGTCGGCAGGTGCTTTATGGGGGCACAAAGGTCCACCTGAAATGGGTTGGACATGAACTCCTGGAGGAAGACAACCTCTTGTGGCCAGCAGGCCAGCGGCCAGGGCAGATGTCTGCATGGGCAGGCTGTGACAAGGGGGAGTGAGAGCTGCAGAAAGCCTCCTGCCTGCCTCTCCCTGAGCCGCAGCTCTCTGGGGAGACGAAATGCATCCTTCCATCTTCCCGCTCCACATCCTCGCTCGGCCGTGCTGCAGTGACCGCCGTCAGTCCCAGGGGTACCTCGCATCTGGCCCCGGCTGCCGTCACAGGGTGCTGAGGGTCAGGGCTGCCACTGTACAGCCCCCCCACGGGACACTTTCTCTGGAGGAGTAAGGCAGGAGGCACAGGCAGCGATGTGGAGCCGGGAAGGTCTGCCCCGTGCCATCTCTCTGCGCTGGCTGCTTGATGCAGTGCTAGCTATGGTGCGTGGCATCCCGTGCCTGACACTATTTTTGCCTGGGGTTTGACTTCAGTGAAGGATTATAATCAGCGTGTGCTGTGTTTGCCATTTTTCTTTGCAGATGTCTTTGGGGTGCTTTTCTTGCCGTTGTTGCTTTTAGCCGGGCTTTTTTAAGTCTTCATCACCTAAAAATGTTTTCATGTGCCAAGATTAGAGCTTTCAGTCTCTCTTGGGTTCCCTATTTTTGGATCCTTGATCTTGGCTCTCATCGCTAATTTTTTTTGGTGTTTGTTTTTAAATAAACAAAAGCTGTAATAATAAATGTCCAGGGACCCAAGGAGAAGTGAAGGATCAGATGTTTGCTAAAGAAGAGGGATGTGGCTGTGGAAAAGAGAGGAATTGACTGGGAAACACTGCAGAGCCAAACATCCCAGAATACCTCACAGCTCATCTGTCAGGCAGCGATGCCAAGCGGGGAAGGCAGGGAGTTCTCGGGACGTGGATAAACATGGATGAGCCAAAGAGAGGCAGTCAATCAGCTGCCACCGTTATCATTCTTGCTATTAATAAACAACGGAGTGTGCTCACAGACCACACTCCTCATCTTCAAAGTGCCATGCAGCAGGAATGCTTGGCTACGGGTAACCCTTCATCTGCCCCAAGCCTTTCCCTTGCCCTTCTGCCTGGCCAAGTGAATCCTGGTGTGGTGCTGGCTCTGGCAGTGCAGTGCAGCACAGGGATTAGCAAAGCAAGGCAGGGGCACGTGGGCTGTGCCCCCTCATCCTCCACAGCAACCACCCACCAAGGCAAGGGCTCGAAAATCCTTCCCGGGGACCCACTGAGTGTAGGTGGAAGACAGGGAAGGTCTGGGACTATGTTACATCAAATGCAAAATGTGCAATTATCCATTTACCCAAGAACTAAAAAGTAACCTGAAATATAAATTAGCTTTCAGAGCCTGTTTCATTCCTCACCAAGCAAATTTCACCATCCCTGGCTTGCAGGCTTGGCTCAGAGTGATTAGTGAACACACGACCTGACACCCAACTGGTGCTGCAAACTGGAGGAACCTGGAAACATGTGAGATGCCAGCTGGGTCCACAGTGCTCTCCCTTGGAGAAGACAACCCTAAAGCCTGTCCTGGAATTAAAAGCTCTTCCCTCAAATGGGCTTAAAGCAAAGTTGAAGACTCTTCCTTGAAGACAAAGCTGGCAGCCTTGTCCAAACCCCTGAGACTGAGCAGGGAAGCTAAACTTGGCACTGTCTGGTTCAGGCCTGTCCACCTCTCATCCTTCACCTCACAGTGCTTTCAGCACTGCTAGGCAAAAATGTGTTCAGAAACCCTCTTTTGACCAGGACATTTTCCCTGAGATAATTTAGGAAGTGTGAGAGATGCTGAGAAAGCTGCTGTGTCTTCAAGAGGAACAGCTTCCCCTTTGCAGACCATGCTGAGGATCTCCTCTGCTACGTCCCAGCACTTACTCATCCCTCCGAGAGGTTTCAGAGCTTTCTGCACACCCACATGCAGCCCATGCTCTGCACAATCTCCTCCCCACCTTTTAAGTTTTGCCTTTTCCTAGAACTACTCAGCAATGCCTGCACTTGTTCCAGAAAACCCCAGCAAACCAGAGCTCCTTCACTTTCTGCCTTCGGCACTTCAGCCTGGGAAGAACTAGCAAAGGGAGACCCAGAGCAATCCAGACCCATGTCTGCACTGCCATAAATCCGCCTTTGTGAGGGACTGACAGTGCCTCTGGGACACCCACTATTATTATAGTCATAGCTGTGTACTACTATTACTAGCGGCTTCCTCCCCAGTAATAGATGTCATCACACAAAGCACAGACACTGAAGAGCGAGGCTGGTGTGAACAGAAGGGTAGGGGGAGAGGAGATCAAGCAGTCAGTCCTGTGCAACAGCATCATCACAGCAAGGCAAAAATCTGTGGAGACGGCTGTAAATAGCTGGTGTTCAATAAAGGCCCAGAGATAGATTGTTGCACATGGCAAAACTGAACAATAAAATGATAAAGCATTGGAAAGCTGGGATTTGGGATGGACCGTTTTGTAAGGTGGTCCATCTCTTAGTTTCTGCAGTGTTCACCAATGACTATGTTTTAAAGACAGGAAAATGTGATTTCCAAGCAATAGCTGAAAATGGAAGGCATTGGGTTTGCCTGGGCAGAAGTAACCATACCTTTTTCCATGCAGAATAAATTTCTGTTACATCACAGTTAATTTCAACTCTTTCCCTATTTACTCAGTCTCCTGCTTAGACTGCAATAAGAATCTATCCCTGACCAGATCTGCAGACACTTGAGTTTTGTTCATTGCCTCTGCAGTTTATAAACCAGGCTGAAAACTTCCTGATACGGGTCTTCTGGAAAAATCTCAAGGCACTGCCTGAGGGCTGGTGTAAGAGCTGAAATCCAGTTTATTTGCCAAATGTTATTTTCCTTCATTTACTATCTTGAAGGATAATAACCCAAATCAAAATCCACATGTAACACCCTTGCTTCTATCTACTTTTTCAGTATTAATAGAGTGTCCATCTCGTGGCACCGAGGTGTAGCATTTGCTCTTTCACCAGCATTTCCCTGCCAATATTTGCTATCAATCAGAGTTACTTCATTTACCACCTCTCCTAGTTATTGCGATGTCCATAATTCTGATGAAGTATGAATGATACTAGGGAGCGCACTGGAGCTTTACCTGCCTTATCTCCTTAGCCCAAGATCCTTTCCTCTCTCAAGGGCAGCCCAAGTGCCTTTTTGGTCCCTGTGACCTTGTCAGCTTTAAAGCAAAAGAAGGACAATGTCCTGGCTAAGCAAAGTAAACCCTGGGGTCCCAACTCCAGACACGGGGGTCACCATGGACGTGGGTGCACCCCACGAGAGGTACTAGGAGGGAACTCATGCTGCTGAGAAGCAGCTGCCACCTCCCCATGTACAAGGGATGGCAGGATCAGTGGTGCAGGGTCCATCCCAAAATCCTCCCTGAGGTAATCCATGCTCTCAAACACCTCTCTGGACTCACAAGAAAGGACACAGGCTTTGCTCCCACCACTTGAGCAGCTCCCACACCCTGTCACCTCACCTCGGTCCCCCGCTCCAGCCATGACGGCTGCCTGGCACTGCTGTCTCCTCACCCAGCAGCAGCCCCATCTATACATTTCTTCTGCCCCAGTCATGGACTGGTGGGAGGTGGGAACTGGCAGCGTCACCTCCCTTCCAAGAGTTTTGCCTGAATAATGACTCATTTCAAATACAAGGAGAAAAGCCCTGCTCCAGACCACGGTGGTGGATGATCAAGGGGATGGCATGAGCTGCTGTTCCCCGCTCCACCAAAGACCTGTTTATCCCAGCGCCCACCACGCTCCTTACTGGCAGGATCCAGCAGCATCGCCTGCTCAAAGGGATGGTGGGCCGCATCCCCAGCAGTGTAGGCCTGGGTCAGGATTGAGCCCTCACAAGGGCAATGTAATGGAACAAGAGCTGGTAGCTCAAGGAAAAGGCAGATCTTCATTTAACAGAGAGGCAAGGGGTGAAAAAGATGCTCCAGTGTTCTGCTCTTTCCTTCTCCGCCTGAGTAGGCCAGGTTGGACTAACACATTTTGCAGCTGGGTTGGACTTCAGGATTCAAGCTGCCAGCTAGCACTAATCCATTTCAAATGCAAACGCACTTAGTCAGGTCTTCATTTTTTTTGACAGTTCTACCTTCCTGATTTCAGCTCTTACACTGAAAAAAAGTCCCTGCCCCAAATCCTTCTTTTTTAAAAAATAGTTAATTTGAAGAAGCTAGACCTTAATATAGCCCTAATTCCCTTTGATGTCTCCCATGTAATTCACTGGAAGCACAATTTGCTGAGTAGATTTTTTTCATGTAATGTATATTTACCAACCAGCTTTTATACACCAAACAATGATACTATGGTGAACTTAACGGCAGTTTATTGGCATCTCATTATCATGGCACTGTAACTTAAAATGTCACTGTGGGCCCCCTACTGTGATAATTTCAGAATAAAAACTTTAAAGTCACTGTTGAAGAAGCTATCAACAATTCCAGGCAAAACCAACCCAAATCCCAATGTCAGCATTTCTAATGTGCCCATGTAAATAAAAAATAGACACCTCAGGAAAGCACAAGGTTATGACACCAAAAACATCACATGCAAGACATGTTGCATTGAAATGCAAAATCCCCAGTGACCAGAGCCCATGTTCCTCCTTCTGCTGTCCCCATAGTGCCTGACCTAAAACTAAACTGACAATCTCATACCCATCGTAGGCCAATACAGTTTAAGAGAGAGCTGGACAAGAGCTGATGCTCTAGGGAGCCATGGGGGAAGGAGATATTCCTCGTTGGAGCGCTTTACAAAGTACAAAGCAGAATGCAAATTGAAACTAGCCTGCTGCATGCTCAGCATTTAGGAAGGGCATTCCAGCTGCTGCCCAGGGAAGGGCCCTGGAAGACTGAGGACAATCACAGCTATGAACACCGGAGGGTCTCAGGGCTCAAAGACTAGCTTTAATTATGGAAAGACAGAACTGGAGTCTCTGCTCTGCCCTTGGTATCCTTGGCTGCCCTGGGCAAATTGCTTCACTTGGTTTCCTCCACAGCACAACACCTCGCCCCTTTTTCAAGGGATTGCTGCAGGTATTAAGGGGAGTTTAGTCAAGGCTCTGTGACAGGTACAAGAAAGGAGAGAGAGGGATATAAGAAAGGAGAGACCCAAAGATCAGTGCTGGCTGCCTGACATGCTTTGCTTCTATGAGCTTGCACATAGGTCTTCACAGACATTTGCACTCACTTTGCCCCAACTTCACAACAGACTGTCACCCACAGGTCTCACACACCATGGTGTCTCACAAAGAGCCCATCTTTCTCCTCTCTTAGCAGTTACCTCCTTCAGTGGTAACGGTTACTCGATGGATCAGGGAAATCCTGAACTGAATGGGCAGAAGAAAGGAAATTCCCTTCTTCCTCTGATTTCCTAATTTCCTGGTTCTTTTTTAATCATCATTGTGCAAGAAATGCTTGATTTATTATATTAAGTGTAAACAGAAGTGCAGATAGGGCTGGTTGTTTTCTTTCATGAGTTATAATATAAGGGATCCAATCAATAAGATAATGCAGCCAAGCAGAGTGCACAGAAAATCATGCACTTATAAAAGGCATCTTTGCAATTAGTTTTTAATCAGCTCCTGTGATTTTCCCCTGACCAGCAAGGCTCTTAAACTCATGCCAGCAACGAGATGCTTACTTTGCACTTCTCTGACATGCCCCTCCGGTAAAAGACAGGGTAGATTATTTAGCCTGGCTCCTACTGAAAGACTTTCAAAGCTGCAGATCCTAAATTGTCTGTGTATCTGAGAGTAAGTCCATGTGCAACATGACCTGAAAGTCAGATCCGAGAACATGGATAACTCCAGAATGGAAAATGGATGAAGGTAAAGAGAAGGAGGGAAAGGGAACTTCATCTTCCACCAGCAGCAACTGGCTTCAAGCAACTGGCTCTTACAAGCTTGCACAATGGGTCTCTCTGCCACAGATCCCGTTTTACTTTCACGAAATTCTCACCCACCCTCCTCGGAGCAAGGGCAGAGGGCTGACGTCCAGACCCATAGCACTGCATATCACAAGCCAATCAAGTCCAAAAGAGTCTCTTGTACCTTACAAGTGTCCCACGGTGCGTTGACTGTATTTTCCCTTCTCAAAAAAAAGCCCCTTTTCTTTTTCTAGAAAATATTTCTTCTTCTAGAAACCTCCTAAAATTAAGAAGGGCACTACAAGCCCCAAATATTCAGTCACCTGCTACATGCCCTGTCCAGCCTCTGACTTTCTCCCTCTTTTGCCCCTCCAGGCACAAAGGCTGTGCACATCAGAGTGTTTACTGATTTATGTAGCCTATGGAAGCCAAGAAAACTGTCTGTTCCCCATGCATGCTCTGGGGCTTTATGGCATAACACAATGCTGTGAGGTGACATGCAGCATGGGCATGCAGAGTGCTGTCCTGCAGGACAAGCAGCACCCACCACCCTTGGGGAGCTGCTGTGCTCTTCCTGCCACATTTCAAGCAAGAAGCTGAAGCATTGAAGTTCTCCTATTTGTTCTCACTGGCAGTAGCAGGATACCAGTTATTTGCCTAAGGTTAGGCAGGACAGACCTGTGATATCCTAAGACATCAAGCAGGTCGTGTCTCCAGCGGACAGCATCCCCGTGGCAATGAGTTAACTCTCCTGGTTTCATCCCAGAAAACACTGGCTTCAGAGTAATCCTGGAATCCATTCAATACAGACCAGTTTTTCTTTAATTGTCCATCAGGACCTTTTGGCTTCTAACGCTTAGCATATGCACATTTGTACCAAATTTGGTTTAAAAGTTAGCTCAGCCCTACGTGAACGATGGCACAAAGTGCACCAGGGATGGGGAAGGCAGCGAAGGAAAGGAGCTGCCCGGCTGGCAGGGAGGACGGCATCACCGCCCAGGAGGGTGGCTCTGATGGCTGGCTCCTCTCTGGGAGCTCACCCACGCCAGAAACCCAGCTCCTCCACAGCACACTCAGCCTCCAGCGCCCTGCCCACCCCCATGGATGCCACCGTGCCAAAGTCCCCTTTTCTTCTTCACGTGGGTCCCTATTCATCTGCCCGGTAAATGGGACCTGACTTCCCAAGGTGTCCTGCTGATTCAGCCATGCTCATGAAGTAAAGCACGACGCAGCATGAGAGGTCTGGTCTCCAGCAGCGAGCCCTGACTCTTTTCTCTCCCTGTACACACTCCACCTGGCACTGCACCAACCAGAAGAAGACCATGTGTCTTCTCACAGAACAAAACTTCCAGGAACAGCCTGGAGTTTGCCCCACAAAGGCAAAGAAGGGGTCAAACCACTGCCTGAAATCATTTCCTTTCATTCTGTCCTTCCAGATACTGTTATATGGGCTGTTTGGAAATCCTCACAGTCAAGTGAGGATTTAAACAGGGTTTGGGGTTTTTTGGTCTTCTATTATTATTAAAGAAAACAACTGGTTTGTTTCTTTTTTATTATGCCCCATCTGATATTTTGGAATTAATCACGAAGACATTTCCTTAGCTACAGTTTTTCTTTTATTTGTGTCTTTCTTTTGTAGGTAGGAGAGCGGACAAGTCAATCAGAGAAGTCCTTTTCTGGCTTTAAAAAAACACAGATTAAATTAGTGATAATATTACCGTCAGCTTCAGGGTGGGCAAGGTTTTCAAACTTGGAATCCGTTTTTCCATGGATGAGTCCCCTTTCACTGGCATAAATCAGTGCAGTGCCACAGTAATGTAGAGTATAGGCAAGCAGCTGGGGCTCTGCAGAACAGGGGTTTATAACTGGTCCTGCTGCTAATCACCAACACTGATTTAGAGAAGTCCCCTTTTCTCTTAGCATCCTTTCGAAAAGATTGAAATAACGGCATTGCTGTCTTCAGTAAAGTGTGCAGAGTAAAAAATGCACTAGGTGAAGACCAAGGTATTATTATAATGACAACTTATGCTCCTTGACTACCTGGCCAATACTTTTTCTCACCTGGAAGTCTGGTGATAGCAATGGCAGACAGTACTTCTTGCCAGGGAAAAGGGTGATTTGGAGAATAACCCATATGCTGGAGTTTAATCTAAACCTCCCTTTTCCTGTTATGACCCTACCATTTGAACCCTGCAAAGAAGTTATGCTAGACATAGCCTTCTAGTGATTCCTGATGTTCTTGGAAGATGCTTTCTCTTCATCTTTAACCCTCCTGCTCATTACTATTTCACTGATCTCTTTAGCCTCCCTTATCAGACACCTACATGTTCTAATTTATATTCATTGCTATCACCTTATTTTTCTGGGTACAACATTGACTGGTTTTGGGGGGTTATTTTATTTCCTTTTTCCCTTCTCTGCTGAATGACAAACATTTTGCTCAGTAGTTTTTCCTGTTAGGGAAAACATGGGTTTGTAACATCCCCACAGAGGGCCCATAAAAACGAGCACGTTCCACTGCTTTGACTCATCTAAAATCAGTTGCATCCTTCAAGTCCTCTCAGGCGGACCTCCGAGAAGGGCTTTAATGGTGGCAGCTTTGACTTCACTAATGTTAAAGCAGCCATGGCACACCATAAAAGAGGCCAGCACTTCAGCAGATTCTCAAAAACATTCTTCTCTAACTTTTCTGGTCCATATGAAACCAGCCTGGATCTCACCTTGCCATTCACTTCACTACAAGGGCCCAGTCGTGCACACTGTTGTTCAGCTGAGGTGCCCCACTAGAGTCAGGACACCTCAGGACACCCTCCTGCCCAATGAGCAAGGACTCATGTATGGAAGAGTTCATTTGTTGGATCCAAACGTTCACCTGCATACTTCAAATCTTCTCAGGGAGACCTCTGAGAAAGGTCTGTGACCGTCCTAATGTTAACCATCTGTGACCTTCCTAATGTTAAAGCAGCCACGGTACACCATAAAATTGATGGATTCATTTGTTGCCGTCCATCAGTCCAAATTAACCCTTCTGAATTTGAAGACAGTATTGTGAACTTTTCAGGGATGCTACGAGAGTGGCTGCTCAGATGCTGAAAGGGATAACGTCAAAGTTTACTCAGGACTAGCCACAGCGTAGGTGTCCCCAGGGGTGCCAGAGCCCCCAGAGCACGCTCTCACGGTGCCCCACACACAAAGAATAACAGAGGAAGACATGGTTTAGGGTTTTGTTCCTGAAGACAAAGAACCTGATAAGGACCCTGAGCCTGGGTTCCCACTGGGAGAGATGCTGTGCAAATGAACAGGGGGAACTGCTGGTCCAGGCGAGAGCTGACTGCGCCTCACCCCCCATTAATGTGCGGCATCAAATCTGTCTCCATGGGAACTATAATAAGGGCAGAACTTGTCTGTGCCATCTCAAACCGAAAGGGGGGAAAAAAGTCAAAGAAAATAACGAGCCTCACAGCAATGTGATTCTGAGCAAACAGAGCCTGAGCAGATGGCTGAGCAAGTGCCCCGCCATCATCCCACGCCGGCCCTTTGCTTCACTTGCTCTAAGCTGGGATGAAGTCCTTACCCTGCTGCTCTGCTGTAGCCAACAGCAGCTCTGGTGCTTGCAGCTGGAAGCCGTGCCGCTGCAATGCAAATGCTGAACAGCAGCCACCGACCACGACTTCAGCTTTGCAGCGTGTGGCTGAACACGACTCTCACCCAGCCAGAGATCAGAAGACAGGCACCGAGTTAGGGAGGGAGGCAGAGGGAGCGTGGGGATGCAGCCAGGAATGGGTGCATGTGTGAGTGGGACCACGCAGGCCTGGTTTTCGGAGGTGTTGAGCCTACGCAGAGCTCAATGACTTTAAACAATACTGTGGGTGTGAGTACCTTTACAGATGGAGGAGATGAGGGCAGGGTGGAGTAGGTGGGGATGAGATAGACTGAAGGCAGGGCACTGAACTCCTGCCTCGGCTCTACGAAATACAGATCCAGGGATCTCAGGAGCAAAGAGGAGAACCCAAAAGAAAACGCTCCCCCTGCTCGACCTTGTGCACCAGGTCCAGATCCAACCCCTGCTGCACCAGACAAAACCAAACCGTGGCTCTGTAAAACCCAGATCACCTGTGAGTAAGGCTGTATTGCTGGTGACCAGCGCAGAAGGTCAGCAAGTGGCTTTTCACTATTATCTTCCCATCCCAGGCTGGAGGCAGGACCCAGGTGGGCTGTCGCAGCACCCCGGCACCACCGTGCCCCGTGCTCGGGGATGACTCCCACCCCGGAGAGCAGCTGCCACCCCGCCACCCATCTCCACCAGCGCACGAACCACGGGGCGAGTGCACCTCCAGCTATTTTCTCTAATTGTTCCCCTAATCACATAAAATTGCCAAAGTTCAATTTGTCTTCTTACAGAGTAATTTGCTTTCCACCATGCATTGCTGGCTGTGTCTCTCACTGTAACCCATGTGTCTGCAGCCACTCAAACGCATTAGGGTTGAGGAGGGGCCCGAATTAGATTATTTCTTCTAATAAAAATAAGTCTAATGGAATTACACAACAAGACCAGATTAAAGTTAGCTGCTTTGAAAATACTGGTTTCGGTTTCATGTTAGCTAAGAGAACAAGCACATGGCTCATCTCTCTCCCATCTCCTGACCCACACATTAAGGCTCCTGTGGGAGGTAATCCACCCTCTGCAACAGCTGAGGCAAAGGTTAGATCATGCTGACAACCACCGGCTTTTTCAGGAAAAAAGGCAGCCCCACAAGAAAATGCACCAGGGAGAACAGGGAACCCCAGGAAACAGAAGCGCAAGGACATGTGAAAGCCACAAAGCGCTTTCCCCCTCTTCCCCATAAATTGCACCACAATGAGACTCTTCGCAACTAAATGCAGCCTTCCCAGCTAAATACCAGCAGTTGCGTGTGCCCACATGGCAGCAACCTCAGAGCTGCAGCTCGCCCTAAGCTAAGTGCTAAATGTGCATTTTACCTTTCCTATGGCTTTATTCCTCCACAGAGGCAGGTGGCAGGAGCAGAAAACATGCTGGTGTTCAGTCCTCTGGAGACCTGAAGGAATGCCCTGCTTTCCCACCCTAGATGTAATTCATGTGTGGTGAGAAATGATGCCACACATTTTTTTTTTCCTACATCAGCGCAGAGGAGGAATGAGATGATAAGAGCTGAGGGCAAGTGTAGGCCACAAGTGCAGGCATGAAGGTAGAGGTTGCCATCACCAGCTGAGCCCAGTAGGGTGAAAATTTTGGGGGTCAGTGCAGGGCAATCAGAAAGGGTCTCCCTGCTCTTCAGCATCCTTATAGTCAGTGTTCAGAGTGAAAAACTCTGCTTCCTAGAGCAATCAACTGGGTTTCCAAAGAAACATCTATACCATTTAATTTGGTGTATTAGTCTTCTTAGACTTGCAAATTTTTTTGAGAGACTACCTGAGGAACGAAGCACAGGAATGACAACATCAGAACAGAGGACGGTCTCTACCTTGGCACTCATCATCGTCTTTTTTAGCAAATAGGCTAGGGAGGACATAAGTGGATAATTAATTAGTAGTCTTCCCATGAGGGAAGATTTTCTTTAACCCTCAGAAGCTTACTGATCGTCATGCCCTGACACAGGAGGCTCTATTGACTTGGCACACTGTCAGCCCAGATGTTTAGCTGCAGTATTCTCAGTATTTATACCAACATGCACTGCAGTCCTTGTGCTAGATCCCCAGGCAGCTTAAATCAGCGTGGCTCCTCAATGAAATCACTGCGATTACTTCCATTTACACAAGCCGGGCATCTGCATCTGTGAACCAAGCCAGGCATGGGGCAATCCTACCCTGCTTCTCTGCTCATGTACACCAGCAAGTGTTGGAAGGATGGCACTCTCCTGCTTTTCACTCAAATGACAGCTTTGGTTTCAAACACAAACCCACAACGAGTATTTCCATATTGTGTAGTGTGACAGTTGGATGTGCAAGGCAATATGTCGCCTCCTCGCACCTTCTTGGCATACACTCCATACCCTTCGCTCACTGCTCCTACAGTGAGCAGTACAGGGAGACAGTAGGAAGCGTGGTCAGTCCCCACAGAGGACACCGTGGTTCTCACCTCAAGGTGCTCAGCTCCCTCCTCTGTCCCAGTGCACCACGGCACCAGGATCTGGATTCCCCCTTCTCCTCCGCATCCCCCCCGGCACTGCCTCCTGCTGTCTCCAGCCCAGGAGCAGAGGAGTGTGGAAAGCAGGAGAGACCTGAGGTATCCCCAACGGAGAGGTGGGGAATTCCCCACCTCCTCCTCTTCACACCCCTCTCACCACACGCTGCCTGCAGTCCTCTGTCCCATGTCAAGCTGTATCTCCCTTGCATTCATCTGGCAACCCCTTCCACCAGGTCCAAACACACAGTTCTCACCCAAAGGACTTAGACCCATGCTGGCAGGCACCCTTACCTGGAGGAGTACCTTGCTCTTTGTCCTGCCTCAGATTTCCTGGAGATAGGGACTACTTGGAAAAGGGGAGCAAACGTGGAAAACTCGAGGCGTGCCAGCTGGCTCCAGAGGATGGGGAGGAGGAGGTGGGGAGAACCACTGATGGCACTCACAGGAACGCGGTGCAGAGGAGCTGCATGTACGATTTGGAGACTTCCTAGAGGGCTTTAATGAGCCAACAAGCACAGTCAGTGCACTTGCTCCTCTTACTTTTAAATCAGTGTTTACAAAGTCCTGGGGAAATTAAACTATTTATGTCTATCCCCAGTAGGGGACTGTTTAAAGAAAAAAAGATAAACATACCTTAGTGTGTAAATACTTATTATTTAAGCAAACACACAGGTTCACTCATATGTTTGTTTTTCAACAGCATTACTGGACAGTATTGACAGTGCCGAGGTCAGGCTGGGAGAGCAGAAAAGAAGCAGTGAAGAGCTTTTCAGAGGAGAAGGCGGCTGCTGCTGCTCCTGCACATGGCAGGAGTTCCCCCTCCTGGTGGGAACACCACGGGGGGCCGGGTCCCCGAGTCCCCCCTGCCCGGGAGCAGGGGTGGGTGCACCTGCAGCTCCCGCACCTCTGGTCTTCCCCCAAAGAGCGGTACTGCACAGACTGCTGCAAATCCCGAGCTGCCTCCCCCAGAGACTGCCCTCAGCCGGGCTATCCATCATCTGCTGCTACAATGACAAAATCCAAGTAATTTCCTAAAAAAATCTACCATGCCTTTGCTATCCCAAGCAAAAATAGTCAACTGCTGTAACACAGGACAGAGAAAATAATTCTCCTTCAAGAAACACAGGGCACTATTCCCATTAAAAGTATTTTATTTTTAAAAAGAAATTAAGTCATAATGACATCACACACTTCAAAGCACAGTCCAGGCCAACTGCCACTACTGCCTGGGAGCTTAAAGCTGGCAAACCAGGACCCAGCTCCTTCCTCACTGCCCTGAAGCAGCAGAAACTTGCAGCTGTGTAATGTTTTAGTCACCCTTCTATGAAGTTTCCATGGGGGAAGTTTGTTTTGGAGCTAGGAAAGATGCCTCGGGGGGTTGAGGAAATGACACTAGTTTTTCACTCACAGACACAGCTCTGTCTCTCCTGGCGTCAGATCCACAAACTGGCTCCACTCCCAGTACCTGAACCAAAGCACTTAGACATGAGCAAGATTCCCGCTAACTTCTCTCGGCTTTGGAGTAAGTCTGAGCAAGGTCGGTGGTCGGCAGCGATGAAATGCTTAGCCTCAGCGACACGAGCCTGGAACAGACACAGAGCTTGGATAGCTCGGATGTGACAGGGAAAGCTTTGCACTATGGACCCTGGGACGCGACTGTCAGAGCACAAAGCTGTCTGACTCCCCATAGCTCCGTTCCTGGAAAACACCTTCCTTCAGTGCCTTCACTCAAGTGAAGTTTCCCACTCCTGCAGCGCCCGATGAGCTTCTCCGCCTGATAACTTTCTCAGTGGCACCGAGCTCCTGCTCCGTCCCAGCCAGAATAACGTTTCTCGCCTTCCAGCAGATCGCTGCTGACAATTTCAGCAGTTTGCTGAGCACCCCTGGCTGAACAGGCGCAGCGGCATCGAAGCTGGCAGGCACCCACGCTGGCAACAACCACCAGTACGAAAAACCGTTCTCCCTGGCCGGCTGTCTGTGCAATCCCACGCACCCCGACCTCCTCCTCCCCAGCTACCTCTACGCGACCACCTGCACCGGCCCGTGCCAAAGCCGTACCCACTTCCAGACGCCCGTCCCGCTCCACGCACCGAGGCGGAGCGAGGTCCCGCCGTGACCGGGCGGCCGCTCACTACACCGGCCCCTCACCACCGGCCCGGGCACACGCGTTTCCCACAGGCTCAGCCCCGCACCAGCGCCGACGGGCACTCAACGAGCCAAGAGAGTAAGAAAACGGCCAGGCGAGCCCAGCTCCGCTCAGACCCTCGGAGCTGCGGGCGCAGCGCGGCCCCAAGCTCCCGGCGCGGCCGGGGGGGCGCGGGGGGGATGCGGGCGCGGCCGGCAGCGCACCCCGGACCCC
>NW_010973092.1:12683933-12689008 GCF_000737465.1 Haliaeetus leucocephalus | reverse complement strand
CCCGCCGCCCCCCCGGCAGCCTCATCCCTCAGCCGGCTCCTGGAGAGCTCTCCGACCCCCCTCCTCCAAGTTTTTATATGAGCGCTTTGGGGAGGGCAAATCCCCCTTGATCCTGGCAAAGGCTTCTCTCCCTCTCGGCTTTTGCAAGCCAAATTGGGGGATTTGCGCGTTTGTCTGTTTGTTTGCGTGCGAAAATAGCAGAAGGGAAGTGGGGCCACACCGCAAGCGCGTTTTTCACTTGCAGTGTCAGCCCGGTTCCTTTGACATCATTAGAGCTTTGGCAGCTGAAAATCTGACCCTGCGACCCTTAGCAAACCTCGGTCTCGGCAGAGGTGGGCACCACAACCAGCTCATCATCTGAAGTTTTAAAATAACTATTGCAATATTGGACTGAGGATAAAAGCAGGACCTGAGCAGCTCCATCTTCAGGTATGCTAACCTTCCACTTCTGGAACTGCATTTTGTATTTTGGGGGTTCAAAGCTACAGTGCGTTTGTGCAGTTTCTCCTTTGGAAAGCGCCTGTAAACATTTCGTGTAAACATGAGGCTCGGTACTGACAGCTGCAGGGAGGATTTCTGACTAGACCTGCTTTTGGAAATGAAGTGATATTTTTCCAACTACCAGCACTCAGCTTCGGCTGCAGCTCCAGGGTCTAGCTGGATTCCCTCCATCGCCAGTACCTCCAGGTCTGCAGGAGACTAGGCTCCTCTGTTCCCTCTGTGTAACTACGTGGGCTCCATGCCCACGCTGAAACTCAATCCGCAGGGCAAGGCCCTTCGGCTTGGCCTCTCCGTCTTGATGTAACTTCTGGCTACAAATGTCAGCAGATTTGACTCCAAGAGACTGAGTTTGTTGAGTGAGATCCATGGCATGGATTCAGGCACACTGCTGCACTCATACAATGCCTCTCGGGCTTTGTGGGTGACCCCGAGGGACGTCACTGCGAGCTCTTCAGGCTGTCATTTCTCAGAGCAGAACTGCATTGGAACAGGGTGATCCCAAGTACACACAAGTTCAGAGAAGAAATTTGGTTTGTAGCTATCCATTTCATGCCCTTTAGTCCCAGTTTAGGACCTGGAAAAGGGACGTCTTTGATGGTGTGTAGATGCAGGAGAAAGCAGAGCACCCAACAAATTGCAATGTATGTTTCTTGCTGACAGGATACACAAAGTTTCAAAAAATAAATGTCTATTAAACACAATTTATTATCAACTTGTTTGATAGGACCCATTTTTTAAAGATCTGAGGGGTTTTGGCAAAGATCTTTCAACTGATTTCTCAAAAAATTTGGCGGTATTTTCAGCCATTGCAGGCAAACACGCCTTCCCAGGCTGCCAGGCCTCGTGTTTGTTGCATGCATTTGTTCATCACTATAGTAACTGAAAGACAGATAAAGAATAACATTAAGAAAAGTAAAACTGGGATCAAATCCATGAAGAAACACCTTGTCATAGTTTGGATTTTCTCAGGCTTGCACCACTGAGGACAAAGTGGATGAGGCTGGTCTGGGTAGAGCTGAGATGGGTCATTTTAAAACTGGAAGTTAAAGCATTCCTGAAATAATTTTGGTTTGGTTTCATTTTCTTCTCTGTAGTACGAACTTGAGCTTTCTGGACAACTCATTATTATAGCTTCTAGCTTTAATACTGAATTTATATATATATGTGGCTTGATGTCTGTTCATGGAGCAAGCAGTTGTAGCTCTTCCTGACAAGATCTGAGTCCTCAGAGCAGCTGCTCACTTGCCTTTGCTGTTGTTCTGAGTCAGGATCTCCAGCAGCTACTACTAATGAGCCTGATAGCATAAAAGGGAAAACATCAGAGTGCAGACCCCTAAGCCAAGCACATGCTGCAGTTTGCACATGAGCAGGCAAACTGAAGTCAAACGGGTTTATGCACTTTCCTAGCAGGTGTTTAAATGCTTCATTGGATCGAAGACCAGCAGCATGGTGGGTCAGGATCAAAGCTGCTCACCTGCATCCATCAAGTTGGAGAGTGATGGAAAAGAGAACCGAGCAGTCCCCTTCCTGCTGGCACTGCAGCAAACTCCTGTCCCAGCCTTGCTGTGCTCACTGCAGTCTTAGGGAAATGCACTTTGAAAACCTGAATGCTGGAAGGCAGTTTCAAAAGTTGCAGTTGGAGGAGGATCTTGACGTCTTAGGCCCCCATCTCCCCAGCCCCAGTGGTTAGAGCCAGGGGTAAAGCACGCTGTGCTGGTAGGAGTTGGGTTATGTCCTGCTGGAGGACGGGGCAGCGATCCCAGCCTGCGCCCACCCATTGCACAAGCAGTGGGTCCTGGTTGTGCTGTCTCTGCCACCCAATTCCTCACCTCCTGACCCTTTGGTGTGCCCGTATCGCCAATATTTGGAGGAGAGTAATATTCGACACCACGAGTACCAGATGTATACGGAGTCATCTCTCCATCCAGGCAGAACCTACAGCAGCGAAGTGTTTTGCTGTCTGCAGAGTGGCCCAGGTGGATGGAGAGCTAAGGGAGTCATTCGTGGAAGCTTGACCAAAACAGATCCCCTTGTGTAGAGATACCTGAATGTGAGCAGTGCCTGAGCAGAGCGAGGCTGCCTGCCGCTGCTCCTCTGCAGTCCTGGTCTCAGGATCCTGGCACTCTCTTTGCTTTACCAGGTGCAAACCATGAAGTGGGGAATGGATTTTGATGCATGGAGGAGGCAGCGTACAAGACCCTTCCATCGCTGGGTGTTTCTGAACCCTGACAACAGGTCATGCTGAACCCTAATGCTGTCATCAGTTTTGGTCATACTACATCACACCTCCTTTTAATGCAGATTCCCCTCCAGGATTATCAAAGAGTTTATTCAGCCTGAATGGGATGCCTACAAAAATTTAATTAATTTTTTAAAAAGAAAAATTGGAGAGGATTAGAGAGGGAGATAAGGCAGTGGCTTTTTCTTCCCCCCCCCCCCCCCCTTTTTTCCTTCTGTAACAATAATAAAGCCAAAGATCTAGTTGAGAAAAAAAGTGGCTGAGTGATTCATCAGGATTGAATCACAGTCACTATGCAGTGGAATTCGCTGCGTTCGCTTCTGCAGTAGTAACTCCGTCGCTGCTTTAGATCACTGGCTGCGCTTTCAGGCACAGATATAAGACAGAGAGAGGGAGATAAAACCAACTTAACAGAGAGGCTTTTTGGTGTGCACGGCATGTTCCCTTTGAACACAGCATGGTCTCCTTTGCCCAGTTGTGTGGGATGGATTTTATTAAAAAGAGAGCCTAAATAAATTAAGTTTCTTAGGGTTATACCTGCCATTAGATCATGCAGTCCTCCCACTCTGCTGGGGAAGAACTACTTCTTTCTGTTCCATTTTAAATGCAAACTTCCCCACTCTCACTGGGAGGTTAACTTCTGAAGTAAGCACTCTGCCTGGGCCATGGCATCTATTGGTACCCAGACCTAAGGTGAAAAGTACTGATGCAGTAACTGAACAACTCGGATTTCTCAGTGGTTTGCATCCCAGACCATTTTGCAAGGGAAACCATTGTGAAGAGGTGAGGCAGGAGGAAAATTCTGGTCTACATCTGATTTAGAGCATCAGCTGATATGGTGCTCATCCTTACTTAAAATTATATCTCACTGTTGCCACCACCTCCTTTCTTTACATTATTCATTATTTGGTCCAGGGAGTGCTCTGGATGCTGCAGCATTGCCATGCATCCAGGTTCCCACACTCATGAAAAAAGTGCTGAGCCTAGCTAAGGTGGGAAGCTGTTCGAAACTGAAGCGATCAAAAGGAAGAGGGTCACACTAGTGATACCTAAACAGACAGGCCTTTAAATACTCAAAATCTGGCATCTATGTTATGAAATCTCACTGTTTCCAGAGCACCTTGATTTATTCACCATACTTTATTTATAACACTACCTGGATATATGAATCTAAAATCTAGTTTAAGGCAGGTCTGACTTTTAGCTTTAAAGGAGAACATTTGCATTCATTTTTAACAGTGTAAATATCACTGTTCATAACACAGACATCGTTATTTCAGGTTTCATCGGAGGGTTGCAAAATTATTTTGCAAGCATTAAAATGCCCTCCCAGAGTGACCCTTTGAGGTATTTACTATCTTGAGACCAAAGAAGAAACCAAAGCAAGGGGCACCCATGTCAGCACCAGCCAGAGAGTTAGAGCTGGAGCAGGGCCAGGCAGCTGCCTGCGGCGCAGGGGCTCCCTGCTGGAGAGCAGAGCAGCTCCTCCACGATGGGTGGCTTTGAGCTGGCTTTTGCAAAAACCTCTCTCTCCATCAACAGCCTTAACTTTTAAATGGCCAGACATATGTAAAACCACCTACCCCTCTCCTGGTTCCAGTCATGCGAGGTGGAATATTTAATAAGTCTGACATCAGGGGACAAGTTTGTCTTTCTTTTTTACGGGAGACAATTTTTTTGGAGACAAATTCCCCATTCGCAGTCTGTGAGCTGGCAACTACTAAACAATCCATAAGAAACGTAAGGATGATGGAGGGCGAAATGACAGTTGATAATAAAGCAACCTCAGCCTGAGCAGACGTGGGTACCTGGAGAAGGGCTGGTGCTGCTGTAGCTCTGCTGGGGAGGACAGGAGGCAGTGCCTGCGCTGGGGCTGCGTCCTCCTAGGCTGCCTCTTCTCCTCCCTCCACCAACGTCTGTCCCCGGGTGCTTGTCCTCGCAGGCTGGCGTGGCTGCTGGCTCTGTGTACGTTTTGGGTTTTCCTCTCAAGCGCGCACAGCCACGGTGCTCCTCGAGCCAGACGGGCGTTTGATGGGGTTGTGTCCTCTGCTCTTCAGCATCGTCTGACGTCTCCTCTGACTCCTCGTGGGAGGGGGTCTCGGAGTGCTGGGCCACCTCAATCCTCTCGCTGCAGGCCACAGAATTGTGACAGAAATGTCATCATTTTCTTTTAACTGTTTTTTTAAAAATCCTATTTCTAATGAAAATTTTCCACTGGGTTCTTTTCTCCTGCAAAGAAGTTTTGGAATAAAAAGAGCTGCTTGGAAAGAAGAAATACATCTCCTGCCTCCTGCCACTCCCCCCCCCCCCCCGGCCCGCAAAGGGCCCGCTCCCC
>NW_010973092.1:12669301-12683923 GCF_000737465.1 Haliaeetus leucocephalus | reverse complement strand
AAAATAACCCCCCCCCCCCCCGCCCCCCCCCCCCCCCCCCCAGTGCTGCAAGGAGCCAGCTTCTCAGCTCACAGCACCCTGGGGCGGTCAGGTGTTTGTCCTTCTGCGCTGCAGGAGGCACTGGCTGCTGCTGCCGGGGGGGTTGGGACCACACCACTGAAACCAGAGAAAAGATTCTGGTACAAACTGGCAGAAGAGAGGGAAGCCTCAGTGCAGGGGAGCTGTGTGGAGGCAGCTGAGGGCTGGGGACACCAGCGTCACGTCTCCCACCAGGCAGCATGGAGAGTGCTGGACACTGGGCCATGCTGGCTTTATAGCCCTTCTTCCCATAAGTGCCCCCTGCCAGGAGGGAGGGTGACACAGACTCCTTCCCTTCCTCATCCCTGCTAGAGCGCATGGATGAACTTGCTGGGAAAATGCAAGCAGCAAGGAGCCAAGCCCTGGCACGTGGCTGTGCAGAAACCTCCTGAAGCTCCAAAGAGCCCGGCGGCTGCTCGGCGACCTGTGCTCAGCCCAGCAGGAGCGAGGTCCGTGCAGCCGTGTACGATGTGCGAGCTACGCTGAGCTGTAACCCCGGCTGCGTAGGAGCCCTCGCTGGGCTTCGTAATTTATATGCATATGAGTCTGTATATATTTCCATGAGTACTGCATCTCCGCGTGAATAAGGATAACTATATGCAACTGTGAATAAAAGAGCTGAGTGAATCATTCATCATGGATTATTGATAGGATTAATTTTACCTCTTTTTCTGCTCTCAAGATGCCCACGAGCCCCCCTGAATTTATTTTCCCTCTTTTATTAAGTATTTTTGAAGATGAACTAGATTAAAGCCAAGTAATTTTTCTCCTCTTTGCTTGGTTGAATGAGATGTTTGTAGTCAGGTTAACCACAGCAAATTCTCCCAGAAAGCGAGTCTATTCTGGCATCTCAGCCTAGAAGCTTCAAAATCTTTTCCCCTGAATGTTCACAAACGTAAAGTGCAGTCATGGGGATCTCAGAGGAAAACGAGCTCAAAGCAGGGGACAAGCAGAAATGAAGGGGGTTTACAAGCTAGCTGGAATGAACGACTGCCAGCTGGGTCAGGCAGGGCTGCGCTCGGCTGCTGGGGTGGTGGGGGAAGGACTGCAGGCGTGCAAGCTCAGCTCGGCAGGTTCAATGCACACGCATTACGAGGCTGTTTGAGCTCCTCTTTCTGCCAGTAAAGAGAAATCAGCTCCTCCATGGACTCTTCAGGCACAGTCCTGAGCCTCTGCACTGCCTGTGCTGGCCTTCAGGGCGGATCGCAAGTAAGAAGAAACAAATTCTTGGCGCTGAAGGACCTCTGAAGGGTGGAGGGCAGAGGTGGCCTCCGCTGGCAGCCAGTGGGTTGCACCCTTGCCCATTCCTAGCAGAGAAAGGACACCTTCCTCTGCAGGGCTCTCTGGTGGGTTTCCTTGTGGCATCAGTGTGAGATCTCAGTGACACACACTCATGACATCAGAGTGCGTACCCAGCACATTTAGGACATAAACCAGCAGAGCAATCCTGGGCTTAGCAGTCCTGCCAAAGCAAGGGAGGAAGTTAGTGTGGATCAGGTTATTCTCTGCCATTTCTCATGTCCTTTTCTTTTTCATGTCCATCTCTTTTCGGGTAGGGCAACTGCCTGGGAATACAACCTGCTCTTCACAGATTTGAAGCCCAATGCATGGTTGAGTAAAGGCAGGAGCTGGTTCCCCAGCAGTTTTGGCAAATGCTGGCTGATGCTCAGTCTTCTGCGCATGCTTCATGCCAAGAGCTTTATAAGCCCGGTGTGTTCAGTCAAGCTGTTCATATGCAGAAAGTTAACCTGGCTCCCTTTCCCACCCCGGAGCAATTGAAATTCAGCTCCACAGGAGCAGCAGCCTGCTGGGGCCTCCCACGCTGTTGCCCCTCGGAAGACTTTTCTTTGCACACACAGACCTCTGCTTGCATGGAGGTCCCCGTGTTCGCACAAACCGAAAAGCTGGCAGCGTGAACGCCCATAACCATCGCACGCAAAGTGCTGGAGCTCCTGGGAATCAAACGCTCACTCCAACTCATTCAAACCAATTTGATTCACACTGGTTTTGCACATCAGCTCTTCTCCAGACAGGACCTTGTGGATCCTGTCTGCGGGCATTTGTACATCCCATTATTCAGTGTGACAAGCACGTCCTGTCGTGTCTCAGTGTGGCTTCCCCTTGGCCAGCCGCACGCCACCCGGCACCTCCCCGGATGATTTTATGCAAACAGGCCGACAATTGTTCCCTTGCAGATGGCTTCGAACTGCGCTGGGGACCAAGGCTGGTGTTTCCATGGCAGCATGTAGACGATTCCACTTGTGAGCAGCCCTACTATTAAAATACAAACAAAAATAAACCTGGAGAGTGACTTTTTCCTTCCCACCCCTTGGCCTTTGGGGAGCCTTCATCCTCTGCTCCATGCCGGAAACCTCGGGCCGCCGCTGTGGCTTTTCCCACCGAGTTTCCCTGGGGCTGCTGGAGCTGCGTGAACAGTAGGAGTGGTGTTTGGGGCATCACATGCCGATGCCATGCTGCACAGCCTCAGAAACACAGCCAGGTCAGCTCAGGTCAGCACTGAGATGGGAGCCCGCTGGAGTCAAGGCCATTTAGCAAGCGGGAGGCTGGTCCCAGCGGAGAGGAGAGCCAGCAGCCTTGCACTGCTCTGGGGTGCCCCTGGCTACCCAGGAAGGAAAATCAAGGCCCCTCTTGGAGATGGAAAACCTATTTCCAAGTCCTTTACTCGCTCAGTGAAGCAACATTATTTCTGGCTGTTAATTCCCCAACAAAAATCTTCAAAAACAAAAGAAAAAAGGAGACTTCTTTATTCAGAGCTGTTCAAAGAGAGAACAGACTGGAGCCTGCAGGTGGTTTGCAAACCCTTTCTGGCAATTGCATGCTTGATTAGCACACAGTTACAGCCAGTGTTTGCCCAAGTGCAGTAAGTGTGTGAGCCCGTGGCCAGCCTCCTGTGCCCTGGCAGCCACGATGGCTGGGACTTCCCAGAATGGTTTTTTTCCAGGATGACGCTCGGTGATCTGCAGCAGCTCAGCAGAACAAAAGTTAAACTAGAGCTGCCCATCTCAGAGCTGTGATACCCATATGTTCCAGCTGGGCTTTGACAAGACGGACACATGGCTAGCCCTCCTCCATGGCTAGGACTGAAAGCCACGGCTGGGATTTGCAGAACTAGCTCGGGCTCTAATAAATGCAGAATACTATCAAGTATTTTCACTTCCAAGAAAAAAATACTAGAAATTCCCCACCCAAATTTAACTCACCTGTTGTGCCACGTTCAATCTTCAGCCATTTTCACTTCTCCTTTCTGCAGTTTCCACACTGGTTTTGGCAAAATACACTGCAACATTCTTACAGCCTTGAAGGGAAATTCATTATGCAGCTTCCCAAACACAGCAGATATTTAAAGCCAAATAATGGGCACAGTAGGCCAGGCCAGGCGTGGAAGGGCTCTGCAAGACGAAATCACCGTTCACCAGCAGCAGCTGCTGTGCTTCCTCTTTGAGGCCACACACAGTGAGTTATTTGCATGAACACAGTTTCTAGGGTGAAAAAAGAGAAAAAATAGAAGAAAAGAAAGAAATGGCTGCCTGTGGTCTAGCCACAGCAGCCTAAAGCATCCCAGCAGTATTCAGCCCAGTTATTGTAGTGCTTGGGGAACAGAAGTGGTCCATCTAATCCCATACCTTATCTCAATAGTGGCTCTAGTGGATACCTACGGAAGAGGTTAAGAGGGAGTTGAGCATGTAGGCTCAGGCAAGCATACTGCGTCCCCAGGACACTCTCCAAGCCTCCAGTGTCCTGCGGTTAAAGAAGTCCCTCAGCCAGAGAGGACACCCCTGCCTCAATTAATTGTTCTTCCATTAATTCCTCCCACCACATTACGAACACATTTTTGTCATCTAGGTGTCTGCATTAATTACCCCTTGTGTGAAGCACCCTTTTGCATATCTGGAGTGTACCACATGCCTGCTTCAGCTGGTGCTTTCTACTCCTTGTGTGGAAAGAAGCAGGGAACAGTCCTTCCCTGCTCACATAAACGCACAGGCACTCCCAGGGGCTCCTCCTGAAGCTAATGCTTTAATACTCACTAATGCTCCTGTTTCCTTCAGCAGTGCTTGCATAGATCTTGACAGCTGTAAGAGCCTATAAACAGGTATATATCTTGGCTGGAGAGGTGGGAGATGCTTATGCAGGTAGTTAGAAAGCAGTATTAGTAGCAGGCCTGCCCACACGCTCCAGGGAAGCACTCTTAGGAGCTCGCCTCACCAACAAAGCATCAAGACCTCCAGTCTAACATTTTCTTTGCAAATATTCATTTCTCCCAATCTGCACATGAAGGTGCAAGCTGCGTGCCTCCGTTCTCTGCAATGCAGCCAGAGGAGCAAGTCTCCTTTCCTTTAAATGTTACCTGCTCGGCATCGTCTGCTGCAACTGCTGCTGCAGGCACCTTCTCACCCGCTGCAGGGACCTTACTACCCACTGGGCTCTTCCCTCCGCGCTGGCTGAGCTGCCTCTTCCCCACGGCAAAGGGTGAGACGTTCCCGTCCCGCGAGTGGACCACAGGGAGAAATGACCCCATTGCTTTCGAGGCACGGTGGCCTGGACAGGTAGGGGTGGAAGGAAGCATGGTGTGAGGTGAGCACGGGACCTGAGTAAACACGGATGGCTCCGGCGTGTCTGCAACAGCTCATGCAAATGCCACCAGCCCCTAACCTTTGACTGACCTAAGCCATGGCTGCTCACCTCCCAGATCTCAAGTCCTCCCTCTTCCCAAACGCACCACACCAAGCGTAATTCAGCAGTGGCGTTAGCTCCCTTTGGTCCGCACCAGGATGGCAAAGGGCACGTGGGAAGGTTGCACCCTCTGTCACCCTTGGCTGCCCCACCGAAGGGCATCCCCCGCTCAGTGCCGCGGACTGTACTCATCCTCCAGCCGGTCTCTGCGGGCAGGGAGCTGAAACCAGCCCGGCCGCAGCGGTGGCGCACACGGGGACAGCTGAGCACGGCACAGACCCGGCTCTTCCCAACGCTCTCAACCCTGCAGCGGCAGATCTGCCAGCGCGCCGTGTGGCTCAGGCCACGGCTGCCTTGGCATCATGGTTGGGGGAACCACAGAGTCTCCTCAAAACTGGTGTCCAGCCTCCTGCAGCAGCTCCAGGCCAGGGGCTAGGGCAGCCTCGACAGCTTCTATCCGTGTGAAACAATAATGCCATCCAGTGGCTGGTGAGCCCACGCTCCCCTCGGCACATCACCGCAACCGGGTCAACTTTTCCCTGCCTCGATTTTGGCTTTTTCGTTTATTTTTGGCATACTACCTCGTCTCAAAATAACTACCCTCCAGACTCAAGTACCCACAGTAAATATTCTGTGCCCAAGTGCTCTCCCACCAGTACACGCACCAAGCGGAGCAGCCCCGTCCCCCACAAGCTGCCCTGTGCCCACACGCTGCCCACCGGCTCGCAGGGCAGAGCGGTGGTGGCAGGTGGTTGGCACTTGGCACTGCCAACACTTGCATTTAGAGTAAATATTGATTTGGAAGAGAGGGCCAGCATTTCTTGGAAGTTCTTTTCTTTAAAAAAAAAAATTAGCCTAACATAGAAAAGCGACAAACAGATTCCTTGGCAAGGATGGTTTGAAATGGAAACAACTTTGAGATGTCAGCATTCACCACTGTTATTTCTCCTTTGCTTTATTGAACTTTAGTATCTGTTATCCATTACCTGCTTTGTGAGTCTCAGCTGCTATCTGATTTGGCATGTATTTTACAATACTTTTAATCTTGTCTCTGCTTTCTAAAGAAACCACAATTGTACCTGCTGAAACACACTTCTCAGTCACTAAAGAAAGAAAAATAAGAAAATATTTTCTTCTTGTTGGATTCTCTTTTCTCAGCCTTTAGGCTTAAAAAAGCACCTTTTCTGTACTTTTTTCCATAACTATGTGGGCTGTATACTTTTTTTTAAAGATGCAACAGCTATCTTCACGGACTTTAGTGATTCCCAGGAGCTGGGGCACCCGCTAAAGAGCCCCAAAACTGCAAGACCTGACAAAAATGCAGGATTTTGCCATAGAGGCCAAGGGCAGCAAGTGATCAGAGCTGCTCCAGTGCAGCTGGAACCAGAGCCCAGCTTCATGCTCATGCTCTTAAGCTCACCTCCTCCGTGTCTCACGTTTTTTTAGACCAAGCAAATGAAGCTCATTTCAGTTCGTCTCCCTGCCTTGCCTCCCACCCTGCTTTGAGACTTTTCCTAATTTCCTGAAAGCCAAGAATCTCGGAGGCTTTCCTTGCTGCCAAACATCGGGGCACAAAGCTCTCTGCTCCTATTTTGCCCATCATGATAACACCATGCCACCTGCCCGCCTGAGCTGAGGCCCTGCCCTCGCCGTCCCTGTGCCGCATCTCTGATGGCTGCTAGAAACTGGGATTACAACCTGTTAGGGGTGCATTGAAAAACAATTTCTCCTCCTCACCTTTTTTCAGTGATGACAGCACCAAGGAAAAGAGTTTCTCTCGAAGTTTCTGAGACGCGTATTATCACTAGAAAAAAAATCAGAAACCGCATCATTTAGCTGTGCTTACAACACCAGCCTCTGCCTTAAGCCCTCTGTGGAACATCATTTGCCTTCACAGCTCGATTTGATACCAGCTGCAGATTATTTGGGCTATCATTCACCTCTTCTGCTATCCTCCATTTGTGCCAGCGTGATATGTCTGCCACCCCCACAGATCACGGCAAGCTGTCACCTCCTGATTGTCACACTCAGTGCAAGCAGAGCTACCCATGCCAAGGTGCTCACTGGTTTCTCCAGCTCTGGTAATAAGGTCCCCACGGTCAGGAGTCCTGTCAACTTTCCTCTGCTGTCCTTTTCATTGAAATTGAGGTATTCTTGGGCAAACAGCCTGCAAAGGAGGAGACAATACCAATGTATCAGAGATAGAAGGTTTGGTGGCACTTCTGAAATGTCTCCAAATCCTTGTCCCGCTCAGGTGGACCATGACTGTCACCTTGTAACATTGGCCTTGTCCCCAGGGAAGGACCCTGGGGAGTCCCCTCAGTTATCCGTGCAGCTGAGCATCCAATCTCCTCTACGGTTTGCTTCCTTAATTATTTTTAATCTTGACTATTATCATTGTTGTTATTATTATTACTAACAAGTACTGCAAACTCTCAAAGGACATTATAACGTGCACTAATTAGCCAGCCAGATGGCGGCTGCCAAGAAGGCAGCACGGAGCCCAGTGCTCCCCAGGCTGCCATGTGTGTCCATGTCCGCCCCCTCCCCTCCTGCCCCCTCCTCACTTCCCTCAGTCCCGCTGGCACAGGCTTCCCCGCTTGGACTGTTCAAATTGTAATCGCCAGCAGCTGAGCCAGTTCATTAGCTGATAGCTGGGCTGTCTCGGGTGGCCAGGCAGTGTGTGTCCCCTCCTCAGGAGCTGCTCTGGCTCTGCTAGACCAGCAGAGCTCTGGTCTTCCCTGATTCTCCCTGACCTTTATTTTTCCAACTTAGCGTCACATCGATGGTTTTCCTAGGTGGGTTACTCTTCCCCTAACACACTGTATCTAACCAGGAACTGGCCCGTGGCTGTCATGACAAACCCACATCACAGTCTGGCAACACTACTTTCCTCTTTGCTAAGCAATCCCTGGGGAAGCGGCAACGTCTGACCCTTCAAGCCAGGGCAGGGAACTGCCTTCTTTAAAAGAACGTGCAAAACTGTTTTTCAGCCAGACTCATCATTCCTGCATGGAGCTGGAAGAACTATGGAGCTGTTTTCCCCAGTGAGGTCTCCTAAGAGCTAGTGAGATGTGAGCCTCTAAGTGACTAATGGCACGTCAAGAAGCAGAGCACCCCACTTGTAACTAGGAGGGAGCATCACCAGGCGAGTGGGGCGGATCGTCATTTCCTAGGCAATGACCGAGGGCACCATTATTTGTCACTAAAGAGCCTTGGAGGGGCAGCACGGGGCCCTGGGCTTGCAGTGATGAGTAAAATGGAGGTGCTTTGATCTGCCTCCCCTTCCTGACAGACTTTCTGATTAAAAGGCAGAAAATGATCAGACACAAAGTGGAGCAAATTGACTCCATCCGATTCCTCTCCAGGCAAGGATGAATAAAGGGCAAAGAGTACAGCTAGTTCAATAGCAAAATGGCAATTGCAGAAAGATTTCCCAATCACCAGGCTGACTTCACTATTTTGTAGGAGATCACAGAGACCAGCAGCTACTGCTGCTACTTGTGAGTATCCTGGACACTGCAAGAACTTTGCCCAAAGTAATTTTCCTCTTCAGCTCATTTCATCTCTGTCCTTCCTCCTTTTCCTTCCTTCCATGAGAGCTGACAGCTTCTCCCTTTGGAGTGGCATTGGTCCCTATGGGAACCAGGATGTGGCTGTTACTGGTAGAGCAGTGCGGATGGTGGGGTAATGGCGCAACTTTCCCTTTCTCCCTACCTGCAGCCAGCCTGGGGTGTGCAATGAGCTGGGACCCCCTGGGTATGTCCAGCCATGAGTTATCCTCTCTGCTTTCGGCACCTGTCTCAGTCGGGATGAAGCTCCCATCCTCTCTCTTCATCAGTGCCACAGGATGCTACCATTCCCATTTACTTCTGCATCACCTGAGCAAGGTGAGATGATTCTCCTTGTGTCTATCTTTCCAAAGTGGCCATCTTCCAGTTTTTAGGTACAATTACCTGCATGTGTCAGCCGCTAATTTGTCTGGGCAAATGGTTGTTGAGTGCTCAGGAAAGCACCTACCATGGGGTGTGTAACACAAAGGTTGTTATGCCTGCGGCAGAATGGGCAGGCTCTTTGCACCATTTACTCCCTAGACACCCGCTGGGGATGCCTACATTAGACTTGTCCCCCTGGACCTCTTCTATAGCCATGGGAAAAGACAGGCTCCCCCCAAGGGCTCCGAACTCCCCTCTAGAGAAACAACTCCATGTCTGGAGAAACATCTGTGTCTTGATCAGGAGGGTTTGAGAAAGTGAATTTCCATTGCATGTCTAAAATTGGAGGATGTGGCTATGCCCCAGACATTGTCGCAGCCTCAGCGCCACTGCCCAGCCTGACACAGCCAGGATGCGGGAAGCAGGAACCTGCTGCAGCGCTGGCTCCTCCAGCAGACACAAGGAAGCATTTCTCAGCCTCTCCAGGAAGCTGCTCTGCTTCTTTAGACATTAATGTTAATCACTCATGCAACTGCCCTTATCGCTCCAGGTGCTGCCGAGATAAGAGGTGCCACTCATGCTGTTAATGTAAATCTGCTCTCCTTTGGATGAGAGGCTGTTTGTAAGCAGGGGAGAAGGGGATTGCTGGGAGCCCAGCCGCTGCTGATGGACAGCTGTCACCGCAGCTTCTCCAGTGCTCTCAGGGGTGCTGGGTGGCTGATTAAACTGAGGATACTGAGCCGTATCATTAAAAAAAGACTGAAATATCCTGTTTTCACAAGAACATCGCTAGAAAAGCCCCATCTTTTAGATTCACTGTGGAAAAAACAAATTGACCCCACTCCCAGTCAAGTAATATGGGGGATTTTGCATCTCAAAAGCTGCTGTGTCTCTTCCCCTTGCTGTTCCTGGCCACTGAAAATCTGGAAATGCTACCAAAAATGTCACTTGCAAAGCTGTCTGGTTTGAGCCCTGGCAGTTCTCTTCAGGGATGTGAATCTCATCGCTTCCATTTTACAGCAGGTGGAGGGAGGGAAAGAACTCAAGGCAAATAGGGTTTGGATGCTCAGTAATTTGCCAAGGATGGAGCAGGGAACAGAGTGCTGCGGTCCCGTCCCCCCTCCCCAGGCTCTCACCTTCACAGCAGGGTCCAAACTTCGTGGAGGGGCTTGGAGACATGGGGGCTGGAGGCTCTTTTCCATGTGACTGTAGCAGGGAAAGACCCCAGGCTTTGCTGGCAAATTATCACAGCCCTGTCAAGCTGAAAACTCTGCCTGGGGAACCTGAGTCAGAGAGCTGGGGCTTGGAAGTGGTGCAGCAGCATTGTGCCTGGGTGAACACCTGCAAGGTTGGGCATGCAAGTGCATGTGCATGAGTGTGTACCTGGGCTGGTGTGCCTGGGTATCCATACCTGTGCACACTGCCAGCTCAGCAAAGGCAGCGTCCTTTGCCAGCAACATCGTTTATTTGATTGCACAACAGAAATCATACCCAGCCTTCAGTCTGCAGTTATCACAGTTGGAAGGAGACTACATCTAGGAGGAAATACCTGTGAAAGCAGGCTATTGTTTATGACAAGGGCTTTATTGTGCTTTATAGTGCCCCAGAGCAAACTTCTAAGAGGAGAATACGCACTTCCTAAGCAGACATGTGGCGCTCAGGTTAGTAGTAAACTTGGTGTGTGCAATAAAAATTTGGCACAGCTAGTGCAACAGCCAGGGCCAAAGAAGACCTGTCCTCCTACGTCTCCCTCTCTTTCTCTTGAGCACACAGCTCGAGTGGGGTGTGTGGGGCCCAAGCCCTGGTCTGGCTCTGTCCCAGCTCTGCACACAGCTTTGGACACACTTGCCCACAATCACCATCTGATAGTTGTGACTTGGATTTTTCTTTCATATTGCCAGGGCATCATCTGTGGTGATACCTCTACACAGAGTACACACACAGCACCCAGGGCACTTTGTACTAGAGGGTAGGGGTGAGTGGCAGAAAAAGGAAGGGATTTTTATCCAGTGGCTGAGGAATGGTTTCTGATGTGGCTATCCCATGACTTTGAATGTTTTAGACCAGGATTTTAGGCTGAGGGGTGCATGCCCCTTACTCAGTGGAAGAATTTGGAAGCTGCCATGAATGTGGAAGAGCAAAGCCTTTCTTCTGAGAAACACAAGTAAAAATATGGCACAGCAAACCCATAAAGCAATCCAGAGCAGCAAGCCTGTAGGTGAGCACACAGACACCCACACAGCTCAGCCTGGCAAGCTCGCAGGGAGTCAGGGGAGAAGAGGGCCCAGCAGAGTCCCTGGATTGTGCTGAACCCCTTGGGAGCTTTTCACCTGCAGCTGGACTATGTTAGCCCAAGGCACTGTCCGGTGATTCCTTTGTCACCAGGCTATCTCCAGTGAGGCATTAATGCTGGCCCTAACCTTTTCTTCCCCAGGAAATCCAGTGCCATCACCTGCAGCTAGTTCTCTGCTTTCTCTTTTCAACTCAGTTTTGTCTGCTAGGGAAAGCTTACATGGGTAAACCCTATGCACATGCTGGCAGCACACTAACTGCTTTACTGCAGTTATAGATCTGCAGAAGCAGCTTCTTGCTATTATACAGAGTGTGTGTTTCCAGGAACAGGGAATGGAAGTGAGGAGAACAGCCCTCCATGCAGCAATCAGTGTCTCATACGCTTTCTAGAAGGGGAAGCTAACACGTATCAGCCACGACAACCTTTATTCCTTAAACTTCCCCAGAGGGAGCATTTCAAAGCATCAAAAGGATTTAAACCTGTCCGGCTGCTGCTGAGGCATAATTAACAGTTGCACAGTCAGCTCCAACTGCAGCTGACAAAGCCTTAGCAGCAATCCTCTATTTATCACACTCCTGGAGTATTTATAGATCCACAGCAAGGCAGGGGGGAGAGAGAGCAGGAGAATAAGAGGTGAGCTGCTTACCAGGAGGGATAACATTTGCTTTCAGCTGCATGGCATTTCCTTGGCCCATGGTGAAGCTTTAGGGGACAGGCACACGAGATGCCCTGGGGTGCAGCGTGTCGGCAGTGGGACAGAGCGGCGGGTCCTCTCGGGTGGGAGATGTGGTGGGTCACCCCCTCAGCTGAGATGTTAAGGCCCTTTGGGGGGGGGACTCGGGCTGTTGCAGTTGGGTGCTGGGGGCAGACGAGCGCCCTGTGCCCTCACCAGGGAATTGGCCCACAGTTGTGGTCCATTCCTGCTCACATCTGCCTCCACCAGGAGATGCAGGTGGTGAGAGGCCAGCCTCATCTCCAATGACACTGATTATAAACTGACCTTGGACTGTGTCATTTGTCCTTCCTCATCTCTCCTCTGTGTCATTTACAACCCAGGGCCTCTTCCCAGGAACTGATATAAAAATAGCAATTATCCTTGAGCTACCTTGGTGATCTGTGGGGAACAGAGGAATGCTGGGTCATGGGGATGTGGAGCCGACGGGCTGGGCGATCTGGGCAAGCAGCCTGTGCAAGAACTGCCAGCGAGATCCCAGCTGCTCTGGGCTGGAGAAGAAGGAAAGGAGGTACTCCTTTCCAAGGGAAGGCATCCCATAAAAACTGCCAGGTATCTCTTTGGCATTTTCACAGCTCTCCCAGCTCTGAGCAGAAACTGCTCATATAAACAGCCATTTCCCATCGCAGAGGGCTGTGGGAACCACCGCTCTGACAGTAATCTCATCTGCGCTATCTTGCACCAGGCTGTGCCCAGGAATTATCAGCACTGGTTTTATTTTCTGCTGTGGCTTTATGACCCCACTGAGATCATAAATGCATCTAAAGTCTAACCAAAACAATTTAATTTTCTCAATAAACGGTCTTATAAAGGAAGTTACGGCAACACAATTCCAAAGGGGAAGGAAGGTCATAATCCTTGTAGGTAACAAGACTTTCCTTCTCCACTGACTTGCTGTTCAGACACAAAACTGCCCCATTACTCATTGCTCCACAGCTGATGCAACCTCCCTGGGGAGTTGCCTCATGCTGCGGTGGCCTGCGAGGACCGTTGGAGAGAGGTGCCGTAGCTCCCAGGAGCTGCACCCCGCTCGCACCCGCACCCAGGGCATGCCAAGCACGCCTGTCCGTCCAGCCCTGCAAGGCTTGTACTGGCCTCTTCAGTCAATTTAGCGTCATCTGACACTCACAACCTTGTTCCAAGAACCTGCAGGCAGCTGGGCGTACCATGCTCTTTAATCCATTTGAAATAATCTTTTGACCACAAGAAGAGATTTTCCTGAGCAGAGCCAGTAGGATTCCTTTTCCATGCACTTTATTTACAATAGTTTCCTGTCCCTGGGCTCCCGAGTGACTGCCAAAGCTAGAGTTCTCTTCACCGGGATATCTTTGGTGCCTCATCTTGGATGAGGCCAAGGGAATAGTCACATATTAAATATGCAATGTAGAAGGTGTTTTTACAGATGGAGTTCACGAAGAAAAGCTATTCTGGTACTTAGCAATGCTGCAGAGCCTCACAGCTCAGAGCAAGGACTCACCCCTGGGATGCAGAGCCAGCAGGACACTGCTTTTGCCAGCCCAGCAGAAAGGACAGGTCCCCATGTCCGCTTCGGAGCCAAGGCTCCCTCCAGCTGTATGCCTGGCAGTGCTGCAGGGGCAAGGCAACCCTGCCCCACCGCTACGAGTGATAGCGCTGTGTCTCCAGCTGCTGTCAGGATCCAGCTGCACATGTGGAAGGTAGCACAGATCCTGCTAAACACTGGGAGAACTGTGGCCATTACAAGCTGTGACACAGGTGTTCCTGATTTACAGTTTATGAAGAGCAGCTGGTGATCTCAGATGCCTTTTGGCGGGAGGAAATCTGTCATTTCAGCCATGGAAGTCACATAAACTCCAGTCTGTAAATAACAGCAGAGGAAAGTGCCTCTCCTCCCCTGCAGCAGACTGTCCTGAGCCACACACAGAGCCTGAGCAAGAACCATCAGCTGAACAAACTCCCACCAGTTTTCCGAAACTTTGTTTGTTTTTAAGGGAAGTGCTTTACCGTTGCCAGGTTTGTTGCTGTTGTTTTGTGGCCATCAAGGGGGCTATGAAACTCTGTGCCGTAGGGTGTTTGGAAAATAAATAAGCCTCTGCACTCCATTTCCCGCATTGACTCAGAGTGGCTGTGGGGGAAGAGAAGGGCAGTCCAAAATAAAGGTGGCAAAAGATGAATATATGTTAGTGAGCGGGACTGGTGGTTCTCATCCCAGTGCAATCAGGCCATAGCCCCCACTGCTGCACATCTCAGGAGGTGGGTGAGTGGCCTTGCTGTCTGGTGCCTAAAGATGCCTCGGGGTGTGCATTTGTCCACGATGCAATTTTCAAGGGACTGCACCACAAGAGAGGATGCTGGCATCTTCTCTTTCCCTAGTTATTCTGTGTTGGGCCACTATAGGCACACTGGAGTTACACGTAACAAGCTCCAGTTCCATTTGTGAACCTTCCTGGTGGGACCGAGCCGGCTTGCAGCCCCTTTGCTGTCTGGGGGTGCAGACCTGGAGCTGCACAGCCAAGAGGCACAGCACAGGGGAGCTGCTCACCTTCACGCCCGGCCTCGGAGGCTGGGGCCATGCCTCCCCGTGGGCAGGTGGGAAGCATGGCCAGGGCTCCTCGGAGGAGCGGATGGCAAACCTTGCCTACAGCTCCTCTCTCCTTTGACCTTAGCGTCCCGCCTCGACCCTCCCTCTCCCCAAAAAAGCAGTCGGATGGTGGTTAATGCCAGGGTGCCACGGGGAACAAGATTTTCAGGCATAAAGCTCGGGTCACTCGCGGACCTCTGGGGATAAACCCCTGCAAAGCCTCCTCCCGTGATTGCCGTTGCGGCGGTGATACGTGTTGCTGCCCCAAGGCCTGCGGCAGCCCCTGTAACGCAGCAGGACGGGGGTGTCCCTCGCTGCTGGCCCTTAC
>NW_010973092.1:12642487-12669291 GCF_000737465.1 Haliaeetus leucocephalus | reverse complement strand
CGTGGCGGAGGGGGGGGGTGTTTAATGGAAGTTGCTGGCGGGAGCCGGGCGTCCCACCTCCCTGCACGGCATCTCTTGCCGTCACAGCCCTTTTCAAAACGGAGAAGCGTTAAAAGCCATCCAGCCTCTTCGCCGACAGGACAGACCTTGAAACGCCTCTCGGGTTATTTACCTGTTGGCAATCTCTCTTGAAATCCACGCCGTCCCCAGACCTTTTGCCCCATGCCTGCTGCTGACAGTTCATTAAAGCCTTTCTGGCATGCTCTGACTGCACAAAGACTTAAAACTGCTCTCAAGTACGTACCAAGCCCAGCCCCATTAGAAACCATTCCTCAAACGCAGGTCTACAAAGACGCCTGGAAGTTCAGGTCTTCAGGGTCCAGGACAGCATCCTTTTTCTCCTTGCTCTCCCGCTGCACGTGGTACCGCCGTTCGGCAAACCGCACTGCATCGTGGACGCTGTGGAAAGCCAGCTGACCACCGCTGTCTGCCCCACCAGCCCAGCCTCCCTCCCGGAGCCGGTGGCGGATGGAAGGGTTGCAGTTGGCCAGGAGCACCTGGACGCCAATCTCCTTGTAGTCATGACGTATCTCCTTTAGCACAGAGAGACCCACAGTATCTATGAACTGCATTGCCCCACACTCAAGGATTAAGGTGTGCGTATCTATGGAGGGAGGACAGGCATCTGCTGGAGGCTTCTCAGTCCTTTGCTTGGCAGGTTTCAGGCAGTCAAGCCTGGTGCCGAAAAAGGTCTTGCTGTTGCCTGCATCTGTATTTGCCTGGGCCTTCCCCCTTTGGTGCTTAGCAGCCAGCAGGATAGGATTTACCCCAGTTTTCTGGTAGAGAACTGTCTTGAAATAGTCCTTGTTGGCATAGTAGAGAGATGACTCGAAGCGGAAGATTTTGATGTTGGCAATACTGCCGAGCTGCTTGTAAGTGGACTGGTCCTCATAGATTTCTGTGTTGCTGACCTTGCCCAGGAGCGTGGCCCTGGGTCTCTGTGTGCGGAAGATGATGCAGAGCAGAGCGAAGCAGACGCCCACAAGGAGCCCAATCTCTGTGGTGATCAGTGTGGAGGACAGCATGGTTGTCCACCACACCACCGTGTCCAGCTTGCTGAGCTGCCACATGCGGGGGATATCATGGAACTTCCTCAGGCCCCCCCGCAGGTTGACAATGGTGACCACCCCCAGGATGGAGGTCTGCAGCGAGTAGAAGAGTGGGGCGATCCACAGCAGCACTAGCAGCAGCACCAGGGAGGTGACCAGGCCAGACACCTGGGTCTGGGTCCCCGTGGACTCCTTCAGCAGAGTCTTGGTCAGGGCTGCAGAGCTGGCAAAGCAGTAGAAGAAAGAGGGGATCAGGTTGCACATGCCAATGGCAATCATCTCTTGGTTGGCACGGACAGCGTAGCCGTGCTTTTTGCCAAAGATTTCCGCCAGGGAGACAGTCATTGCAAAACCAATAACAGCAATGGGCAGAGCATCAACTGCCAGGCTGGAAAACAGGTTTATATCTGGTAGAGTGGGTTTCCTGAAACCAGTGGGGATATCCCCACAAACAGCAGACTTGTATCGCTCTTCGAAGTTAAAGTAGTAAGATATTACTGTGGCTACAATGACCACCAGCAGCTCTATGGGGAATGGGGCCTTCATCTTCTCCTTATACCGGTCATTGATCTCTTTGACAGGCACTATGACAGCCAAAGCAACCAGGCTGGTGACCAGGTCACAGATGTTGGTGTTCTGGATGTATCTGAAAAGGTCAACCCACGTCAGGAGGAAGGACCCCACCCCTTCGTGACGAGGTATTTTCAGTCCCAGGAGATACTTCATCTGGGAGGTGATAATGGTGAGGCTGGAGCCGGTCACAAAGCCACTGAGCAGAGGTTCTGACAGGTAGACAGCCACGAAACCCAGCTGTAAAACCCCCAGCAGGATCTGAAAAGCAAGCCAGCGATACCTTTAGCATTGATGAGAAGGGCTGGGAGAGGTGGCTGGCAACTTATGTCAGTTTGCTTCCACTTTAGCAGCTCTGGCTATTCTGTCTGCTGAGCATTCAGTGCGAGGCAGAGGAATTTGTTTTCAGTAGTAAATCTAGGATATGGAAAACTAAAGAGACCTGCCTGTAAGACTCATCTGTGGCTAGAGATGCCATACAAAGAAGCCTATATGGTCCCTGCTTCTGTCTCCTTACAAGCAATAAGGGTGCATAGCTAACACTGAAATTCCAGGCAGCAGCCACATCAAAGCAGCTGTTCACTTTGATGGCACAAAACCCATGCGATCCACTGAATTTTAGTTGTCCCAGTGAAAGAGCCTGAAATTGTTCAGTGACAGCTAAGCCTAGGCAGTGGGGACATTGCCAGGGAGCGTGGCCTTAGAAAGAGTCCCTGCTGATGGCAGGGTCCTTGAAGACTGCTCTTGCCAGCCCCAAACCTGCTCTAACCTGCACCAGGAGCCAGACCAGCTCCAGGACTGGTGTGGTGGGAAGGTGGCTCACAGTTCCCTCTCCTCCCCTGCTGTGTCTAATCCTAAAGGATGTTTCAGACACATCCAAGGACACGGCCTATCACACGGCGGGGAAGAAAACCCCACATTCAGCCATGTTTGGGGGTTTCTAAATCACTACATTTGATTCAAGGGTGTCGAAGACTACTCACGTCGGGAAAGGTTTCTCATGACTTGCAGGTCTGAACCAAGACTGCAGCAGAGAGTTCTTTAGCTCAGAGAAGTCCCTAGCAGGGAAAGGATGGAGAGGAAACAGCACGACAGCGAACATTTGTACCTGGTAAAGGCCAACCAGAAAGCTTAAGGAAAGGGCCACAGTGATGGCATAGCAGCTCCTGTCACAGGCTCCTGTCCCGTTACTGAAGGAGGTGGAGTTGCCCACCAGTGAAGAGGCAGAGTTGTCGCCGCTGTACCCTGCTAGCTGGAGGTGCCGGTTCACAGACTGCCCAATCATCAGACAGAGGATGCCGAAGGAGCCCACGAAGTTATGGCGTGACGTGGCCATAGCAACGTAGATGATATTGCAGAAGAAGTTGGTGTAGATTCCGTAGATGGGATCCTGGCTGGCTAAGAGGGAGTAGGAGATGGACTGAGGGATGGCAACTATCCCCACCAGGAGCCCAGATACGACGTCCCCAAGCAACTGCGCCTTGATGTTGTAACGGGGAAGCCAGTCCAGCACTGGGAACAGCTGACAGAAGAAGGTGATGATGGTTTGATGATTGCATGTGCAGACCTCTCTGGCTTTCTTTAGGACGAGATCCTTGGTGCTGAAGTCTGCGGGCTCATACTCCTCCAATTTGACATGTACAAAATTGGCAGGACTCTCTTCTGGTGTTAGGGAGCTCAGCACCTCTTTGCTCTGTCCTGACTTCTGGCTTGACGTGTCCTCCATTGCACCCGGAGAGCTAAGGCGGGAGAGCAGGCAGCCATGAGGTGTTGCAGTCACATCATGTGCTTTGCTTAGCTCCAGGGCTCATGCAGATTGCATGGATAAATAAATAAAGGAAAATAATCTCAGACAAATCAAACAGAAAAGCACCTTCCCGTGGTGCCGGTTGATTTGTTTTCAGTTATGGACCTGATTAACCACAACCCTGAGACCACGGTTTAAATTGCATTCACACTGGCACAGATGCCCACATCAGGGACAGAGCTACAGAGAGCCCTGTGCTCCTTCCTAACATACCTCTTGTTTTGAAACAGGACAGCAGAATGGGTTAAGATCAGACAATACTATTTCACTGAAACTAATGTTTCTTGATGACACTTCCACTTAAGCAACAACTATTTTGAAAACCTTGAGATATTCCAAGTGATGCCTTAGGAACCTAACACATGGCTAAGGGAGGTAATTTGCAAAATAATCTTTCCTTTAACATTTCAAAATTTTAAATTACATTGTTGGCTTGCATCAAACAGGTCCATGACAGGGGGTCCTATCTGCAGAATGAAAGCATCCTACTTTTTCAGTCTGATTAAGTAACATACATATTTTCCAGAGCTACTCCAAGTTTTTCAGTCAAAATGCAGCTGTAACAAACACACCTTTTTGTCAAAACTGAACAGTACACACAGAAAAAAATTCTCCTGACGGGAGACCTAGAGTGGCTGCATTCAGAAAATGAACTGGGATGATGAGAAATCCCATTCCCCTGCCCTACAGGTTCATTTCACATCACTAGTCCCAATCCAAATCTCTTACTTCTGGCTGCAAGGAGATACACTGGGTGTTTTCTCACTACCTGGAGCTTCTCCCCTGTGGACAGACCTGTCTCCTCACCTCGCAGCACACCCTGAACAGAGAAAGCACAAGGCTAACAACTGCAAACCTGTTTCCTTTGCCTTCCTTCTGGACCATGTGCCGCTTCCCTTGAGGAGAGATCTGAGCTACTCAGCCAAGCGATCGGCCCTTTTATCTCACTCCAGCCGACGAAGACGGTGCAGCCAGCCAAACAGAGCTGTATTTTGAAAACAAACACTGTTCTGGGAGAGTATTTTTGATCAAAACTTGTTCTGGCCATTAAGAATGATTGAAGGGATTTAGAGAAGTGGTCCTGCCAGGTAACAGTATTGCTGGTATCTGGAGATGTGTTTGCTAAACAAGGGGAACAATGCGAAGAAATCTTCCTGCGTGTGCTATTGCTCTGCCGCTCCCTGAACTGAGAGCGCATCATTGCCTGAGTCCTGCCGAGCTTCTCCACTCAGGTTTTCATCTATTCTGGAAAGCTTTCATTCCAAAAAAACAATCAAAAAGCAAAACTTGTTCCAGAATGACTTTTCTTTCCTGGTAGCTTTTCCACCAGCGTGCTGCCACCAGCCCCCTGTGCTCTGCTCAGCCGCCTGCCCGGCTGCTCCCCGCGGACCTCCACCTCTGCTCGGCCCCACTGCTCTCACCCGCTTCCACGGAGCCAGCGGCGCTGGGCTTCACGGGGACTTTGTACACACAGGTCTGCGCTGACAGCAAAGGTGTGGTGACACAGGTTGTTTCTAGGTAGATAGAAGAACTCGATGTGCGTCAAATCTGCACAACTCACGCTTTGCACGTGCCTTTTGGAGACTGTAGCACAAATAACAAGGGATTTTGCTTTGCAGAAGTAAGCACAATTTGGCAAAAAGCGCAGGGTTGCATTTCTTTTGTAGGTAAAGGTGAACAATTGCATTAGTGGGCAGGAAAAATGTCTCATCATCCTGAATTGAAACAGCAGCCTCATAAATACCAGCTGCAACTTTTCTGCCCTCGTGATCCATGCCAACAACCTACACCAGACCTCTCAGCACACACTCCCAGCTGCCAGTCTCACCTTATTCTCCTCTCCTTTTCCATCTCTTTTCCATCGATCTAGTCTCTGAGATTTTGCTGGATGTGCCGTTGCCCCGTGGAGCAGGACAAACTCCTGGCAGTCAGGAAGCTTGGCCTCTGCTCCTGGCACTGACTGTGTTCTGGGCTTGGGAAGGGGGCTGAGAGCCCACAGCGTTTGGAGAGATGGTGTGAGGTATGGAGAGATGATTTAGATGCTAGGGAGACACCCTGAGAGAAGAGAACGGGAAGATGAGCATCCTGAGCTACATTTATCTCATCAGTGGAAGTCTGTATCTCAGCAATTAGAAGTAAATAAATAAGAAACATCAGTGCTCTCTGGCAGCAGGAAAAAATGAGAGCACATGGCAGCGGAGACAGCTGCTCAATGTATTTATCTATTTATATAAATTCTTTATTCTCTGCCATTTCTCCACAGCTCATTTATTTTCAGGTACATCTGTTGATAGCTCCCCTTTCCCTTTCCCTTCTTTCAGTAATGGACCGTATCTCTCCTTAGCCTTGTCATTCCTCCTGTCCTTAAAAGATGAACCCTTCATATGCTTTATAATCCTTCCTAGTCAAAACTCATCTTGTGTCTTGGCCTGTCTGATGTTGTCTCTACTCACTCATTTTCCTTTTCCATCTTCTTCTTCAGCAAATGACCCAAATTTCCATTTTCTGTATGATTCCTTCACCTTGAAATTCAGTCACTGAAGAACTGGTGACTCAGTCATTGAAAAGCTGGCCAGGCTGGTCTTTTAAGTCAGCTTGTTTGCTGGGATGAAACACATCTGAGTACAATCCATTTTTGGGTTTTGATCTTATTTAGGAAGCATTCATTTCCAGTTCTGGATCCCTGATCTGTCCACCATGAAAATGGGACAAAGCACTTTTCCCATTTGTGACAGTACCTAGGCTACCTTTAACTTCCACCCTGCCTTCACCACCTGCTGCTGCTTTTCCTTCCAACTTCCATCTTCACTTATATATTCTGGAACTCTTTTGTTTGTTATTATTTCCTTTACTAACTGATGTAGTTTGGTAAGCCTTGATACAGCCATGCTTTTCCACCTCTCCCAAGCATAAGTTTTGGTGAGCAGTTCTTTTTTCCATTTCTTCTGTCTCCATGCCTCCCCTGCCATCCTTTGTAAATGTGACTATCCTTTCAATTAAGTCTGAAGCCTTCCCTACAATTTTTCCCCCTTTCTTGTGTGCAAATTCCAGTTGCTTTTGTATACTCAACTTAAAAATCTTCCATACTTCCCTGGAATTATGTTCTCGAGCTCCTTGTCCCAGCTGGCTTCCCTGTGCATTCAGTTCTCTGTGCTGACCTCTTTGAAACAGCAAACCTTCATGCTATGGCAGCTTCCACATGGTCCTTTCTGTGCTGGAAATTCACTCTGTAGACACTGAGGACAGGCAATTTTATGTTCTCCATCCTGGCAGAGAGGAGGTAAGAACATACTTGGTGACACTGAACACTGCGTACGTCTCTGAAATTACTGTTACTGTATGAGGTGAGGCAAGGGCAGAAACTGCAAACATTTCACATTTGCTCTAGAGAATGTATAGCACACAGCTTAAAAAAAGAAACCCACAACAGAACCTCATGTGACCTTGAGCTGGCTAAGGCTGCACTGCCTTCCAAATGCAAGGTCACTACAGCAAACTGCTGAAACTCTTTGTTTTCAAATGCCTCTTCAAGGGTTGTTCTTTATTGCCACTATAAACTCACTTAACTGTTTAGCTCCATTCTGGGCAAGGCTGGATTGGACAGACGGTATTATCTCAAACGACGCAAGTGTAGACAGGATGTTGCCTGCCAGTAATGTGGCACCCTCTGTTTTTAAGACAAGCGGAAAGCATGAAATCCAAATTTTTCATTTATGGCATAGCATGTGAGCAATGTAACATCCATCTATGCAACAGCCATTGCAGCCAGCTAGAAACAGAGCAGTGGAAACCCAAGCTCCAGGTACAAGGAAAATGTAGTAGCGGGCTATTTTGGTTTTCTATCCTAAGTAGAAAAAAATTTATGAACTTGTCTGTGTCCATGATTGTTACCCAGGCATTTTGCAATGGGTAAGTGTAGCGAATTCAAGTCTCTGCTGCTGTGTCAGTGCATCACCTGTGTTTAACAGGATGACCTGGCATCTCCAGTTTTCTTTGGAACAGCGCTAACTGCACTGTACAAGGATTTTTGACTTGCCTTAAGGCTTGTAAATACACTTATGACTACTTGGCTCCTGGAAGCCTTTCAAGTAGCATCCCACATGTCTTGGTTCCATAAAGGGACCAGCCCAGCTTAGTACACGGCTGCACCCCACTGCTCCGCAGCTACTTAGATCGCATGCAACTTTATTTACAAAAAAGGCAAGTGAGCCAGGTAATGGTGCCAGGTATCTAAGACATGCTCTTCATTCCCTTCAGGTATGGGACTTGACAGTCTTTTCAGATGGCTGCTGGTTCAGTTCCACTTGGAAATGAATTTTCAACCTGTAGACATCTGCAGAACATCACCATTCTTTAAGGGAAAAAGAAGGAAAAGGAGGCAAGCCCAGAACTGGTCCCACTGCTGAGATATGGCAAAATGCAACAAAAGCACCTGAGGACAAAAAAGCTGAATAGAACCTCTCTGATGGTTTCATGGAAAGCAATTATTCACATTTCTGCAAGAGGTAACACCAGAGAATGTGGAAGCAGTACAGTAGGTCATGGCTGGAAATAAAAGGTTTTGGAGCCTCCTGTTATTCTGCAGGGCAGTTTATGCTAACATGCAGGGGTCACAGCAGCAGGGCATGTCAGGCAAAGATAGAAGTTCTCTCCAGACATAAACACTGCGAGGCTAAAAGTATTGCTCACCCTGTGACTGCACATGGTAATGCAGTCGTGCCACTCCGAAGTTTGAGAAGGACCAAGGAACCTACAAATAATGATAAAGAGCATCTATTTAAATTCCTGCTCGCTCCCAGCATTGAGCCATGAAGACAGACATGCAAGGAATGGCTTTTAGCGTACTTTGAAAGATGCGACATGCAGGATATGTCCTTGGAAAGAGACTCAGTGCAAGGGTAGCAGATCTAAAAGGACATGGAAGAGCTTCTTCGGCTGCAGAAGTCATACACCGCACATCAGCTGTCCAGCTATTGAGGATACCACATGCTAGGTCCACCCTACTAGCACCCTGCTGCAAGTCCTTCCCCAGCACTGATGCCCACTCCTAGAAGATGAAAAAAAAGAACACTTCCAAGTACATCAGCTAGAGGATTTGGGGAGCATTCCCAGTTTATATAAGGAGGGTGAAAATGATTCCTTGCCAACTTTTGCGGCACTGTGTTGCTGTTTTCTTGTTTTCCTCTGCATGACAAATGTCCAGTGCTTATGACCCTTTTCCAAATTATCAAGCTAATAACCAAAAATGCTATAATGGCTCTGTAAACAGATTAAATTGATTACAGATGAATACGGTGAAATAAAAACAGGGAGACACATTTCTGTTTCATACTGAATTGGCATTCAGCCCAGGCTACTTGGCATCATTTCAGGCTTGACCTGTGTGTGTTGCCTATGAGCCCTTCATAGCACTGAGGCCGTGCTGGTGGGATGCTGCTTCCCCCTGTAGCTGCTGGCTGGCTCATAGGGTCACCCTATTTGCAGTTAACACAACTTGCCCCCCAGCACAGCACAGCAGGCTCCATGTCGGGCAGAGCTCCGTGGCTGGCTCCCGAGCTCTCCCAGCAGCCATCCCACACCAGTTCATCGTGCACCGAGGCAGTGGAGAGGGATCCTACACAGGTCACATCTCGACGCCACAGGACAGAAAGATGCTCCAGCAGATGGGCAAAAAGCCCAGAAACTACAGTACATCTCCATCTACCTGCCAAATGACAAGATTGGGTCTCTTAAACAGAAGCAGCTTTTTCACACAACACAAACACTGGGATGGACTGCCACAGGGTGTGGTGGGAGTCAACTGGTTCGAGAAAAGGGGTTAGGAAGCTTTACAGAGAAGTGCTGCAAAAGCTGTAACAAAGGTCTAAGTGCTCAGGAAGTTTCTAGCCTGCTGCTTACCGGGTGCTGGGAGGGCTCTGAATGGGCCGGACCTCTGGTACAGCTTTCCCAAGCAGCGTCCACCAGGCTGTGACCCTGGAGACGCGGCTGGGGGCGTCTCATCTAGTACAGGAGCACGTATGGTGAGAATTAGTTGTCCACAGGTAAGGTAGAGCCTTGAGTAGCACGGTGAAAGGGTCCTGCTGATTGAAGTCCGTTATCTCAGCTCCGTATCCACAGGAATCAGAGTCACTCTGCTGAAGGCAATGGCTGTCCTATGCTTTTCAAGAGACCAGAAAGCTCCTGCTGGCATTCTCTGTAATTGAGTGCTCCTACCACTCTGTTGGCACCAACACAAAAATTACAGCATGTGCGCTGAGGTCTCCTAAGGTAAAAGGCAACCTCAGGTAAAAGCTGAGGCGTGCTGGATCAAGAAAATCTTTTGCATAACTCAAGGACATGTATGCAGAGATAACGCTCCCAGTAACTGCCCAGAAATCCACCCAGAGCTGCTCTCATTTTTGCCCTGACCCTTACTGGCCATGGCCTGACTAAGTCATATAACCTGTTATGTCAAATAACACTGAAACACATTGCAGCAATTTTGTAAGGTTGAATATGTAATACCATGTGCTATAACTACACATAATGTAAAGTACAAGTAGCAGCAAACCTGACCAAATCTGTCATTTCTTGCATTTTAGGAATATGGACCTGGCCCACAGGGGGGTGCTGCTCACCGGCACTCGGCACATCACCATCATCACATTGCCTATTACTTGTTATTATCCATGAGACAAACTGCAGCCTGGTTGGACAGAGCACCGAAGTCAGAACGAGGAGAAAGCCTGCTGCTGGCCGCATATCGTCAGTCAATGCCCTAGTTTACACTGGCAGGAAACTTCCATGCGTGCCTACGTGTGTACCACACGCAGTCCAGGAGAACAGCGCACACAGCTGTGTATACACTGTGCTTTATGATGGGGAGTGGGCACAACTGTCAGGAGAAACGGGGACTGGGGACTCACTGCTCAAACACATGTGGCTTTTCTTCTTCAAGTTTATAGCTGCAGCATCTTCTAAGGTATCAAGCATATGACCGACAACAGAAAAAACATAAATATCATCTTTTAATGGTGATAAAGAAATCCCAAAGATTTTACCACATTTGATAGAAAATTCTTGTGCTAACAAATCTTCTACAATGACAATAAGGCACATTAGTATTTAAAAATGACAACTGATGCAGATCTAACAGAGACAGCATAAAGGAGAGTCAACAACATGCAGAGGCTATATCCCATAGCCGATGGTAGGACGTAAGGAGGACACTGACAAAACACAACTTTCATCACAAACATTTGGTCGGTGAGCACAGCACTCAACAAGGAGCTGACGGCAACACATCTCTCCCCACGCTGGGCGCAAGGCAAGGTCCGCGTCAGCAAACACCCACCCAGCACGGACTGATGCCACAGAGCAAGACGGCTCTCCCAGCACCCTGGATTCTGCCACCAAACTGGGGGAAAAGTTATACCTTATTTTTACTGCACAGATAAGTCACAGTAAAAAGTAAGGCTATTTTTTACTCACACTATTCAACTTTTCCATGTTCTTTTCAAAGAAACTATTTTGTAAACTGGTTAGGTCAGCCGACTGATGTGATATATTCCATTCCTGAGGTCCTGTTTGGTTAAACTGATTCTCCAACTTGAAAAAGCTACTCTAGGCAAAATTTGTCATTTTGTTTATTCTGCAAAACATTATGTCACAAATATCTAAAATTATTCTGAATTTAAAATAATTAAAAAATCAGACCCCAGAACATACCAAGGTACCACAGATGATCTTCAGAGACTCAAGAGGCTGGTGAACTGAAAGCATCATGTGCTTTCCAGAAAAAGTGAGGCTTTACCTCTCCTTAAGCATGTTTCAGCTGCATTTCAAATATACATAAAATTTACTCCCTTAAGTCAAAAATCAGACATAAAAAACTTGGACCCAAGTCCAGCTAAATGTTTCGCTTCCTATCTTCCTATGGAGTCCTCAGATCACCTGGGAGCCAGACTGAGAGCTAAGTGCTTTCAGAGCTGGAGAGAGCTGGAATTCAAATATTTTTGGCAGTATATTTACTCAATGGAGATTTGATTCTCCATCCAACGCTGAAATATTTTGTGTATTTGCACATTAGAGAATAGCAATATGCCTTAGCTTATACAATCTCTAGAAAATAAAATAGAAAGGTACTAATTATACTACGAACTAAATATATATATATATATTAAATATTTGCCATTTTACCTAACCAGAGGCCTCACTTTTAGCATTGTAATGATCTCAAAAGATAAGGCAAGACTCAGACTTATTTCCACTTCAGGTGGAATTTGTCTGAAACAGTAAAGATCAGGTAGTTTTACATGAGCAGCTGATCCTACAAAGGCTTACAAATATGATAACCAAGTGCAAGTAATTCTTGGGACTTAACAAGGTCATTCACAGTGCAAAGTCTGCACTAAAGACATTGCTCTTTTCACCTATGCCAGCATAGTAGAAGTGCAAAGCTCTTCTGGTGGACAGTTACATCAATATTGAAGTCTCACAACGATATCCTACACTGAGACTCAGTAAAGCAAAGTAAGCTACACAGACACAAAGCACCTTGTATGGGATGAGCAGCAGATGACTGCTATCTGCATCACAGCTTCACTAGCTTAGCCATGTCGGTAAAAAAAATCTAAAGAACGTAAATCACCTTTCCAAAGCACATGAAAAAAAAAAACACAACAGAAGATAATGCCCTGAAACAAACTTTTTGCCTGAAGAGTTTCATCCTCAGCTCAAAGGGTTTCCTCTTGTTCCAGTTTCTATGATCTTCTAGACCAGCAGTCTCCTACGGCCCAGCCGTGCTCCTCACTGCGCTGGGAGCACAGGGAGGCTAAGGTCAGTGCTGAGCCTGGGTGAGCCCGCGCCTGCCTGCGTGCCTGTGTGCAGGGCCAGCATGGGTGTTCCTGCACCATTTCTGGAATGGAGACACGTGGGTGACGTGACTTCAGCCTGCTTAAAAGCTCTTTGCACCAGCAGCACTGGAGATGATAGCAGGCAGCTAAGCGTGGTGGGGAACAGTGAGTTAGCACAGCCCTTGGGTGAAAGGTTCAGGGAACTGGACCCAAGGAGACGCACAGCGTTGCTGGTCTTCTCAAGGGAGGTTTGGCCACAGAAAGACTGCATCCCACCAGGTAAGACCTAGATCTAGGACCTGGCACAGGCAGAGTTCACGGTCGACCTCAGCACAAGGCTGTGGGAAGCAGCTGGGTATCAACTGGCTTAAAACCCTGGTGCGGCAGCCAGGACGCTTTCCTACCTGCAATACCTCACCTCTGCACTTCAGACCCATCAGCAGTGGATTTTAATGTCTCGTGGCACAAGCCAGCAGAAGCAAGCAGAGACAAAGGAATGGCTGTTTTTTCCCAAGAGAGAGTACCTTTCTGTTCATTGCCGCAGCCCGATGGGGAAGGAGCACAGCAGTCATGGAAGCTCTGCTGTCCTGGCTGGGAGAGCCATGTGTGGACTTCGATTAAAATTAGCTAAAAATAAATAAGCATGAAAACAGAAATCCCTTACGTATATAGTTCAGGACAGTGACTCATGCAGCAGCACTGAGCAGGAACTAGGTCCTGCGTTATTACACTCATTATGGAAAAAGGCACATGGCTGTGTAACACAGTGTCACAGTAGCCCCATAATAAAGACATCTCCAGGTTAATCTGTTGTTCCTGGGCAGCACTGTTACTCCTGCAGCTACACAAACCCTCGCACAGCCCCACATCGGGCCAAGGCTCCAGCCTGCTTGGGGGGGGACATGCACAGTGGTCCACAGTCCCCGTTCTCCCAGCTCCAGCACCCAGATGACTGGTGGGGTTTTGGGTTTTACACTCTCTGTTCAGGAGCTTTAGGCTTATCAAAGGATCTGGCATGAAAATTGAGTAGCAGGTCACACCTAATAGCAACATACACAAAGGCAATGATTCTTCTATTTACAGTCAATCATATGCAATGTCTTACAGCAAAACACAGAAAGAAGTGTCAAGAAGGTGGACGTTGGTCTCGCAATGAAATAGAGAGGAGCAGATGGAGCTGCAATGGCTTACAAGAAAATCAAGATCACTAAATCGCACAAGACTAATGCTGGCAATGTCATTATAAATCCAAAAATAAGCACCATGTGCTCCACTGCAGTACCTTTCCCTGTTTTATGAAGTGGACTGAAAATTGTTTCCATGTCAAAACATTCACAGAAGTAAAACATTTATTAGTGCAACTGCCACATTAGGAGGAACTGACAGTACTATCTATAGCAGCAATAAACGTAAAAAAAGAGCCTGACATTTAGCAGGAGACTACTAAAGACATTTCCAGTTGTCTTTAGTATAGCTGAGACTGTGAGTGTTAATTTCCATAATGCTGTGTTGTTGCCATTAATGAATGTGCTAATGATCTCTTAATTCTTCATTTAGAGTGATAATTGCTGATTAGTACGTTTGGGAATGGAGATCAACTGATTTATACCATCTTCCAGTCTGGCCTGGGCTTCTGAAGGTTGCACCTGGGATGAACGTTCCTGTTCCAGACAGATGCATAAACCCAAAATCAGTCATTCTGAGATTCCCTCTTCCTATAGATTACAAATTAAGCTGTGAGGCAGGGATAACAGAAGGCAGATTTCCCCTTATAAAATCTAGTACATGTCTTCCACTGTTCATTTAAAACAGTAGAAGGCAGAAGAGCCCTTTCCCAGACAGAAACAGGAGTATCACAAAAGTGTAACTGGAAATATATAGCTGCTGCATCCATCATACAGCAGCAAAAGATATATATATATATATATGTACACGAACACACATATACACACGCACATATATATATGTGCGTGCGTGTATATACATATATATGAAATTCCTTTATAAAACAAATTCTTTAGGGTAAGTTTTCAATCAGTGGTCCTTGATTCCTAAAGGTGAAATTGGATTACTTCTAAAGGGTCCATAAACAGCCAGTAGGCTCAAATCAGATTCATGCCTCTGTTAAAAAATGGTTCTAGTCCTAAAAGGAAAACAGCTGAAAACCCACTGTTTTAAGAAATTCCAGCCATGACAAGCTCTAATCTTCAGTTAATTCCAAAGGACTCTCTATTATACTGAACTCTCCGGCAAATAGCATTTATTTCTGTTCCCTTTTAACCAGGGCTGTGTGTATTAATATAGACTTATTAATACTATGACCTCTGGACGTTATCTTAAATAAGAACATTAAAAGTTGTTCTTTTGCTTGGCTGGCTGCCTTTGCTGTTGCATTTTAATATGGTTTCTTGTGTCTCACTTGACATGGAATTTGGAGGCTGTATTACCAGTCGTAGCTGCACAAATAGCACTGAGGCCAGATTCGATGTGCTCTAACTAAACATAAATCACTTCAGTATATCTTTTAGCTGTAATCTAAATTAATTCTTTGAAAATCAATTTATGGCTGTTTTATTGTGCTTTTATGTAAACAAATACCCAGGAGCTACAAATACGTATGCTGTAAGCTGTGGAAAGTGTGTACTTCTTGGAAGTAACGTTCCTATTTCTCCCTTTCTGGCACAGGTAGAAATGGATTTGAAAAAACATCTTTTAATAAATAATTACTGTTTTCCCCTTCTTGGTTAGAATTTGGTTACACAAACCTGTGCATGGTCACAGGTCAAAAAATCTCCACCTGGGCAGCATGGAAAGAGTACAGGAGAGAGGAGTTGAGTGTAAAGAGGAAAGAATCCCCCAGAGCAATTTCTGCTTTACTTCTATCCCACCCTTAGATTTTCCCTATCTACTGTCCACAATTCTAAAGAGCTCCTAAACATTAGGAAAACAAATAACTGACCATAAGCATGAATCAGACTTCTAAACAGCCACCTCTGAATAAAAATAATTCCAGAAAAATTCAAGCTGAAGAGGCAAACTTTCCTGGCATGTAAAGGCCTGTGCAGAAATGAGATAACCATGTCCCCATTGCCTGGCTGCATTAGGATCTCAGCAGACAATGACAAAGCCTCTGGAGGTGATAGATGGTTAGAAGCTATTCATTAAGACCTTTTCATGCATGTTTAGATTTTATTTATCTATCTGTCTCAAATTCAGGGACGTTACAAAATCACCGACCAATCACTCCACAGTAAAGACCAGAGCAAACAGTTCCCATCAGTCATTTGTAGAAAATACAAGGCTGTGGTGATATGGAAAAGCAATGCCAGAACAAGGGACAAGAAATGAGTTGCCTCTCATTATTTGACTGGACAGGCTGCCTAGACTACTTCAAAATTCTGTCTGATCCATAAAGATAGGGTTGCAATAAAGACTTCAATGCTGACAATCAAAACTCAGAGGGGAACTGAGACATAGAAAGTTCAAGAGAGAAGAGAAATGAGATGAACAATCATATGAAAACTCTTAGATTCACAGATTGGCCATAATCAAGTTAAAAAATTTCCTTCATTCAGTACCACCTATTGAATCACTATACCCAGGCAGGCAAATTTAAAGCATCAAAACAGACTGCACAGTAACCAGTGTGTTAACAACCCTGGCTCTTTTTGTCTGAGTGCATATATATTGCATAGACATACAGACCCACAGCCATTTTTTCCCAGGCTTTGTTCCAATTTGCAGCCTTTCCACTGCTAGTTCTTAGAAGTGCTGGTCCCACTGTGCCCCTGTGCATCCAATGCAAAGTCCACAGCCTGGTGCACACTGTGGAAGAGAAGGTGGTCCTCCCCCTCCTTAAAAAATTCTCCTCGGATCAGGGAACTCCTCACCGAAGGATTGCACTGGGCCAGTAGCACCTGGATATCTATCTCCCTGTAGTCCTTGCAGACCTCTTTGAGCGTGCGTATTCCTGCTGTGTCCAGAAACTGTACTGCACAACAGTCAATCACTATTGTGTGAAACCCCAGAGGTTCAGAAACAAAATCCATGGAGATGCTGGTCTGGTTGCCACTAGAATCCACCTCTTTCTCTTTAAGCATTCTTTTTGCTGCCTTTTTCTTCGCTTCCTTCACCCAGACTGGGTTGACTCCAGTTTGCTTGTACAGGGTGGATTTAAAGCACTCTTTGTTGATGTAGTAGAGGGGTGCTTCGAATCGGAACACGACAATCCCTGGCTTGGTTTGCAAGTTCTTGTAAGCAGACAGGGATTCATATGTCTCAGACTCTGCCACCCAGCCAAGCAGCGGTGCCTCCGGTCTCTGAGTTCGGAAAATGACGCAGAGCATAGAGAAGCAAACACCAACCAAAAGACCAATCTCAGTACTGATGAGTGCTGAGGCTGCCATAGTAACTAGCCAGATCACTGTGTCCACTCTGCTCAAATGCCACATTTTTGGCAGGTCCTTGAACTTGCGCAGGGCTCCTCTGAGGTTTACAATGGTTATGACAGCAAGGACACATTTCTGAAGGGAATAAAATAAAGGTGCAATCACAAGGAGGACTAGTAGGATTACCAAACTAGTCACCATGCCAGACATTTGTGTCCTACAGCCTGTGGACTCTTTGACAAGAGTTTTGGCAAGAGCTGCGCTTGTTGTGAAGCAATGGAAGAAAGAGGGAATGATGTTGCAGAAGCCAATGGCATACATTTCCTGGTTGGCCCTCACGGAGTAACCATGCTTCTTGGCAAACATTTCTGAGAGGGAGACAGTGATGGCAAAGCCAATAATAGCTATGGGGATAGCATCCAAGGCCACATTAGGAATTAGGTTCCAGTCTGGAGGGCGGGGTGGCAGAAACCCAGTTGGGATGTGTCCAGCAACGCTTGAGCCATAAGTGTCTCTCAGGTTCCCAAAGTGAGATGCCAGAGTAGCTGCCACAATCACAACTAGTTCAACTGGTATTGGAGCCTTGAGCCTGGATTTAAAATATTCATTAAGCTCTTTGGTTGGGATAAGTACAAGAAAGCACAAGAAGCTGGTGATGAGATCACAGATGTTGGTCTTGTGTATGTTTCTGAAAATGTTTATCCACGTGGCTATGAGGGAGCCGATGCCACTGCTCCGTGGAATGTCTAGGCCCAGGAGATACTTGGCTTGTGAGGTTAGGATGGTGAAGGAGGCACCCGTGACAAATCCACTCAGCAATGAATCGGAGAGGTACACTGAGACAAAGCCCACTTGAAAGAAACCCATGGCCACCTGAAAAGAATCAACCACACAAACAGATTAGGATGCGAATCTTGCAGATGTCATCACTGTGGGGCTCTGGAGGGAGATGCAATAAAAAACACCACTGCGCACAGCCCTGGAGGACAAGGCATGGTCAGAGCATGGAGAAAAGAGTCTCCAGCATTCAGCTGCTCCTGGCGCACCACACTTAAACAAAATGCATTTCTAACAGAGCGCCAGCTTTTTGGGAGTGTCTTCATACTCTGAACCTGTGTTTATTGTTTGCTCATTGGTTCAGTTGTAACTTCTAGTTACCCTAGCAAGCAAAAAAAGAAAGCCTGGGAAAAAAAGCATCTGAAATACTGGCTACTTCTGCCATTTCTCTTTCAAGTTCTTACAATCTCTGTGAACTTTGCAGGGATCCAAAACTTTTTTGGTTGTCTTTGTCTGTCTTATACTGGAGCTCACAACCTGCAATGAAAATACACCTTACGTCATAACAGCTGTACTTTGCACTGCATAAAGTTTGGTGCATCTGACTCAGAAAGTATATGAGCTGCAAACTCTTGTGATGCAGATTATATAAATAGAGATAAATTTTTAAAGAAGTGCCTTGTCATTCATTTTTATTCATGCTAGTTGAACGGACACATCCTTGGTGCTCTCTCATTGAAATGACTGGTTTTATGGATACCTACTCTACACATGTGTTTTTGCACCTGGTAAATGTCTCTTCCTCCCCGTCAATCTTCATGCCAAATGGAGCATGGACCTTCTCACAGCAGTTTGCTAGAAACCTTTTAATTCCCTGCGCTGGCCAACAGGGATGTCGACACTCTTATCTGAAGACTGCAGGCCAGAACTCACAGGTATTAAAACTTTAAGTAGTGTCAATTTGGTATGTCCTATTAGATAATTGAGGCAAAAAAAAAAAAAAAGAAGGCTAGGATCATGCCTGGAAACTTCATAAGAACCACAAAGCATTACTGAAGAGAAGGTTGGTTTGGGACCTGGACTGACTGGACATGGGCTCAGAGCCAAGCTCTAAAAAAGTCTCCCTCACAGCCTTGGTAATTAAGTTAATTAAAGGTTTTTCTAACTGTAAAACATTAGCAATAATTGTCTTACCTAGTTATGCTGTAGGCAGCTAGTGTGAGCAGGCTTGCTTTTTGTGATTTGACTGTAAAGTTTCTGATACAAAGAATATGTGATTTTGGTTAGAGCTTCCAATAAAAAAAAAATATATTTGAGGGTGTGAAGACCTACTGGTTAGCAGGCAGAGAGACAGCAAGTAAAATATGCCTAACATTCAGAGGGACTTAAGATAAAGTAATCTGACTTCTTCATATAAATTAACTTAATTGTACTTGTACTTGCAAAGAATATTAAGAACAATTCACAACTCCAAAACTGCATCCATGCTACAGTGAAGCACAAAATCCAGTGTACCTCAGAGTCCCAGAATATTTCTGAAATTACTCAACACTGACTTCCAGTACAAGAAGTCGTCCCAGGTTGTGCCTAAAAACAGTGTTTTAGAGTATCACAGGTATGTTTCCCTTTCCTCTCCTATACAGTCTGATTAGCTATCACCCTGGAGGTCACTGTAAGAACAAATGAATGTGAACTCACAAACTGAAATACCACAGCTCTGCAGCACTGTTAAAACTAAATCCATTCTGGTTAATGCATGACACTAAAAACAAAGATACCTGCTTTAATTTCAGCGAGCAGTTAATTCTAGGAAGTAATTAGAGACAGAGTGGTAAAATATTGTCAAGTAATATATTTTAATATGGTAATAATTCAAAGTTTTATTTCAAATATATTTTATCATCTCACTAGTATCCTTCTCATACAATGGCATTGTTTTGGCTTTGAATGGGCAAACAGCGAAGTTTTACAAGCACAGTGATAAATAAAAAGAAACTGGAGATACTTCTACTGTCCAGATTATTTTTTGATAAAAGAAAAGGCAAATGCCTGAAGTCTGGAATGAAAAGCTGACACATCACATTTTGGCCCAATGAAATGGAGGCCTAAGCTATAAGCCAGCAAAAAAAAAAAAAAGCTTCAGGCCACAGTGAGGAAGGTGGTGAGCAGATTGTGTGAGAGCAGCAGGTGGCTATGTGCAGGTCCTTACAGTCCCCAACAGAGCAGCAACACAAGCACAAAAACTTATTTAAAAAAGGAGAGGACACAGAGGAATTTCTTGCACTGCAGTAACTGCACAGTAACTGGAGACCTCCAGTCCTCCCTGTGTCCACTCCTCTGGGATGCAGATTGAGGACACATGCAAGCCCAGCAGGCTGTTCATGTGGACAATCACTTAAAGAATTAAAACTATTTCCACAGAAAACCTGTTTGCCCACCTCCTCTTACCTGATAAACTCCAGCTATGAAGGTCATGGTGGCTCCCACTGTAATTGCATAGCAGCTTTTGTCACAGAGCAGCTTCTGCAATGTCTGATTCACAGGCAAAATGGTGGTGTTTACGTACGCTGCTGTATCTGTGAGGACACTGAGCGCAGCTGGTTCTAAGTCATAGCCAGCTCTCTGTATTTCACGATCCACCACTTGTCCCACCATCAGGCAAAGCACACCAAAGATGCCAACTGAGATGTGGCGGGAGGTTCCAAATATGAAATAAATAATGCTGGCAAAAAAGGATGTATAAAGGCCATAAATAGGCTCTTGCCCAGCCAAGAGAGAATAGGCAATTGACTGTGGGACTAGTAACACCCCCACAATCACACCAGACATTATGTCTCCCAGTAGGTACTCTCTTAGTTTGTATTTAGGAAGCCACTGCAAGACAGGAAAGAAACTGAAAACATAGTCTTTAACTTTGGCTGGAGTGCAGCTGCAAGTTTTCTTTGCTTGCTTAACCATCAGAGCCTTCATGCTCCTCTTCTTCTCTTGGGGTTCCAAGAACATTCTGTGATGGAAACTGCGTTTAGCATCGTCTCCTTCTGGCATTTCAGTCACTGAGTGGACGTTGTTGAATTCTGCCATTGCTGCCATCTCAGGGACTCCCTAGAAACACGAAGAAGGACCATTTGCATTAAACCATAAATGAATGCTCTACATGAGACTTTTTAATAGACTGAATACAATGTTTATGAAAAGCAAGGGCTAAAAGTCTTAGTTGAGCACAGAGAAAGCAATTGCCAAGCAAACTTGGAAAGAGCCTCCCCATTATATCCCTGTTAAGCAAGGAATCACCTTCCCTAGGAGGGAAGCTGACATCCCATAGAATAAACCTGCTGCTGGCAATGTTGTGAAATGGAAGAGAATACAGCAGCACTGTCCCTCTGGGAGGCTTAATAAAATCACTGTCTGCAGCCTGTTCCACCGTGCAAAGATAGACACAGAGCAGTCCAACAGTCACTTCAATTCAGTTGCTGAAAATTAACTACAATTAGTATATCTCTAACATGGCACAGCTTGGTCTAAATCTCATTTATATATACTTTTTAAAAAAAAATGCAGTGATTACACCTACCAAATATTGTAAAGATTTGTTACCTAAGAAGATGCAATCTTTACACAGTGGCTTTATTTCAGCCAATGACATACTGGAAAGAATGCTCTTCACACTTTTTAAAAGCCGGTTTTCAAGTAAATTACATCTGACCAAAACAATACATACAAGCGGAAAGCATGTTAAAGGGCACAATGGAAGTTAGGTGGAACGCTTCTGCTAGAATGTGTGCTCTAGTACAGGCTGCCTACAAACAGTAAAACAAGTTGATTGTATCAAAACACATTTAATACTGGAAACATATTGCCTGTCTTGAAACAAGCCCTAATGAAACTTCACAATACCAACAGTGATTGCCAGCATTCATACAGCACTCCCGGTTTCCAGAAAAAAATCCAGAATCCTCCAGAAAACCCAGCCACAATACCTGCTACTACTAGTACACTGAAGTTGATAGATTTCAGGCAGAAACCCATTCGCCTGGTGCTACAGTGGAGTCAAGGCCAGAGACAGCAGCAGAACCCTGAAAAATCTAACTCCCAGGCTTCCCTTTCAAACACTACCTTGCAGTCCCAGAGTGCTATAACAACATATCCCTTATGTGCTAATTACACCTTCTCTGTGCAGGGCAAACATCAATCAAACTAACGTTCTATGCAATGTTTATGACTGAATTAATCACCAAATCGGTATTGGAGCTAGCAGTGCTGAGGATGTCCCTGAAAAGTCCATCTCAAAACTTGTTCACTTAATCATCATTTCACAAGTAGCTATAAAACATTCACTGCTACTATCACTTCAGTGTTAAGTCTCTCAAAAACATGTGAGGGGAGAAGGGAGCGAAGTGAGTTTAAGCGTGGTGCTCAAACCACCCGTTTCTCCTGCAGTGAGACCATTGCAAGGCACTGATCCTACAGCTATGCAGAGGAAACGCCTTCTCTTAGACCTTGGTCTAGCTGGCTGGAGCATACGATTTCTGTTCCTCCATTCCAGGTTTGATGTTGTCATACGGAGGTATCCAATCTGCTGTGCACCAGCCCTATATAATGGTTTACACACAGCCATGCCTCCAGCAGTCTGCTAGCTCAGACAGAGATGAACTACTTTTGGTTCTTCTGGCTAGAAAGACAATACCAACCCAAGTACCTACTGTCTTAGAACAGCCTAAGCAAATGATCCTAACCATATCAAAGGAACCCACATGAGAGTAGAAGCAGCTACAATAATTAATGTTTAGACTGGCTTCTCTTTCCAGATAAAAATATTCAGAGATTTCTAAAAGAGCCTTCCAATTAGAAACCAATTCAACGCAAGTAATCCAACTCTTCCACCTCACACCGTAGCATACTGCTCCCTACAGCTACCAGGCTACAGCGTGCAGAGGGCTATCTAAAGTCAACACATGGGACAGATGCCGACAGATAGCCAACAGAAAATACCAGAGGCATAGGTTCACATTTTATCTTCTGCTCCATGCTGGGACTCCCAAAAGGCGTCTTCATTCACTATAGAGCCAGAGACAGCAAGCGTCTCTTTGGTGGGTAAGCTCCTGAATCCTTTCAAATAACTGAACACAGCTCTTTGCTAGACTGCCGCTGGACTGCTACTGGAAGGGAGCCATGTTTCGAACAGAGACCTCCCTGGCTCCAAAACTGCGAACAGCACAATAGCATCAGCAGGGATGGATTTTCTGCATAAGATAGGGGCTGTATGCCTTCCTGTTATGATATCATGATCTGTACAACTCATGCTCTGTTACATGCTGGGGCAGACTGAAGAGCATTGCCAGGCCTCATGCTCTGGGCGAGATACTTTATTAATACCTACCTCTCGTTCTCCACACCTACCAGATATTTCTAGCAATGCATCAATGCTTTTCTGCAGCTCCTGCCCTGTTCCATACTCCCATACCTCCAACTCTATGCCTAATTCACGCATGGGGTCTGCAGGATGGTCTGCAAACCAGCAAGATGAAAATAGAGCTCTAAGCACAACAGGGGGGCAACATGCCTCTTGGTGGATGCTGCTCTGAGCACAGGTAGAAGTGCTGCTTTGGGAAAGTCACACTCCAAAAAAAGGAAAAATGAAGCTTTAATGCACTGCTAGGTTAAGTGAGACCTAAGTGAAAAATTCCGTAATTTGAACTCAAGTCCTATTTCTGGTATCTATGTCCTTCTTTTCGTCCTGGCCCTTATAGCTTGGAGAACTGAGAATTCTGGATACAAAGATGAGTGCACCCAGAACTCTAATACATACACATTTTTAGGGCTAAATTTTCAAATTTATTTTTTTGTCTCTATATTTGTTCTTGTTAGACAAGTTAATCACCTAGTACAATAGAAGGTAAGAGAAGAAAGCTTCAGTTTTGGCTACCTGCCTTCTTGATTATTCCAAACTTCTATCTTACAGCTTCCTGGCCATACAGTATTACTGTATCACATACCTATATACATCTTACAGTGACAAGCTTCCCTTGGCTAATGCCTTCCAATTCAGTATCTTTAATGTGTGTTAGAATAATTATAGGCTCAGAAGAGCCGTATGAAGAATGAGGATCTTTACAATGAGGAAACATGCACTACAAGAAATGACATACTCAAGATCACATAGTGATCATGCTTGGAGGTGAATCCATCACCACCTTCCAGATATCAAATCTCAGCCACATGTACAGTATTGCAAAGTCCGCTCAGGGATTATTCATAGCACTTACCAAAAAAAAAAAAAAAAAAAAGGCAAATACTATACACTGAGAATGAAATGAATATAGTGTACAAAAGCATGTGTCTGCAGTACTCTGCATAAGCACATTCTGTAGTTGTATTTGCTTGAGCAGCTTTATTGATTTCACAAGCACAGAGTTACAAATCAATACTGTAAAAGCTGAGGGAAAAATTCACCCCAGACTACTTTTTATGTGTAGCAAATTACTTGAATGAGTCTGTTTTCTGAGATTTTAGCAAAGATTTTAGTAATGAAAACCCTTCTGATTCCTCTCTCCCTCATCCAGGACTTGTAGACAGCTCACTCAAACCTGGGAGTTTTTCTTAACATTCCAAGGAACTCCAACACAAAACCCAGATAGTTCAGTTTAGTTCTTCTGTGCAGTGCCATCACGCATCTGCATAGTAGAAGATACTGGGTTTTTTTGGTCGTGTCTAGACAGTGGAGAACTGTTCTAAGTAAAAATCTTTTTGGCTACTAAACTCTGAGCATATACTGGATCTTTGTGTTGACCTGCATGACAGCTTTCACTACGTGGCATGAAAAGGGCCTTTCATCACACAGTCACTGCCTCTTGCCAGGTCAGGACACTAGGAAATGACAAAAATTGCAACACGTTTCACCCTTTTCTGCCTGAAAGCGTTGCTCTGTATTATTTGTGTAACTGTTTAGCCCAAGCTTACTTAGTAAAACTGGATTTTGTTCTTAAAAAAAAATAAAAATGGAAACAGCCTTTGGTTCAGTATACTGAACGATATTCTGTATATTTAACTTGGAAAAGGAGCTACTGTGCTTTTTATTTTGAAAGCTGCTATTTACGTACAACTAATTTGTCTGCCTAGAATTCACTTTTACGAGCTCCTTTTGGCCTGAGGAAGATCTTCAGGGGGAGTCCACCTGCCACAAAGCTTTACTTAAGATACAAAGAAAAAGACTACAACACAGAACTGAGGAAATTTCCAGTATCTCTGTTATCAAGTGACTGCCATAAAATAAAGATATGGGGAGGTACTGCATTCTTGTTACAGACTGTTTTTCTGGATCCCATCTGGGCCTTTCTGACTGATCCCATGACATGGCAGAGGTGAGCTATCACCTGTCTAGCGTCTCTCTTTGGGGAAACACTACCTGCAGCACAGGGCCTTGCTGGCTCGGACTTCATTTCTTTGTCGCAGATCACAGTCACCTTGACAGTATGAGAATAATGGATTGTGAAGCTTACTCACCTGCTGAAATAACATATTTACAAGCTTAAACATAAGACGTGTGCATTTAAGAGTAGAAACTAAATCAAAAGTGTTCTTTCTATAACACCGATCTCAGTTTTCCAGACTATTTTTCTACATTTCAGGTGCACAAGTCGTCACTGTATGTGATCACTACCCACCCTCACGTACCCACTTGCTAGACATGAGAAGTTGCATGCACTTAAATGCATGCACTTAAAAACTAATGCATAAACACATAACCTAAAGAGACATGAACAATTTCTGAAGAGATGTAAAGGAGAAGCAGGTGAATCAGAAATCCAAGTTCCACGTGAACTGAATCGGAGGTAGACTACTACCTCTGGGTCCTTGGAAAATCTCACCCTAAGCGTAAAAAAGGAAAGCGTATCACAACATTTTGATAACTATATCTTTGTCCTTACTCTTGCTGGACAACAGCCGTTTCCAAATAATCTCTTAACTATTGTGGAGCAACAAGGAAATTCAATACTGCCATGATAACAACGAGATAGGCACTGGAACAGCGCTGCATGTACCTTGGAAGAAAATTCAGATTTCTGACAAAATCCTTAACACCCTCCAATAAGACATTCAAGCTACGAACTTTTATTTCAACAGGAGACTTAAAATCATATGAATACTGAAATCTTACTAAGACCCATAAAACCACATACCACATTTAAGCAACAGATTTTGGAACAAAGCTACATTACTGTCGGCACAATAATCACCAGCCATTAACTCAAGCAGGAAAACCTGCAAAGCCGGACAATAAAACCTTGCCTGCGTGAAATAGTTGATCTCCTCCTACTTCAAATGTCAGTTCTTCCAAGCGGCAGCAGCAGCAAAGCTGCCCGTCAGCCTCGCACAGCCCCCAGCCTCTTTGGGGAAGGTCCCATGGAAGTCGGCAGCCCCGCTCGCAGCCAGTCCTTGCAGGAAATTCGGCTTACCCCCGAGAAAGCAGCTGCACACCAAGTGTGACGGTTACACTGCCCTGCCCTGTCTGAAGCGGATCCCTCTTGAAGATAGCCGGCTGCGGCCTCACACGGCACTCAAGCAGTTTCCATCCGAACCGGACTTGCCACAGAGGGCTTGCCAAGTAGTATTTTCAGCGAGTCACTTCTCCGTCAGGACCCCCCTCCCGCCCTTACCATTAGGTAGCGAAGGCTGAACGGTGACGAGCTGTCCCGGGGCAGTGAGGACAGGTGGAGGAAGCGCTGCCCCAAAGGCGTTTCCTTGGGCAGTGGCCGCCAGCCCCTGCCACGCTGCCCGCCGGCCTGGCCTCGAAGCCCGGAGGGCAGCCGCGGCGGTGGGCTGCCTGTACGGGGCAGAGGGTCGTGCAAGAGACCTGTCCGCCTCTGAGTGGAAAGCTAAGCGCAGGGCTTGCACTGCAGAAGGGAGGGCTCAAAAAATTGTTCTGTTTTTTTAAACTGAAATCTGCAAGAAGAGTGCACAGCAAGAAGAAATCCACGCACTTCTTGTACTCCCGAAACCACGGATTTTTGCTGAGCGCTCGTGTATCACTTCGGAAGCCAACCAACATGAAGTTTCCAGGATAGAGAAAGGGTAGTACAACGCTTTTAATGCAACACTCGGTTTCACCCTATCGATCTCAGCACCACTTCCTTCACACACACCCCCCCCGGCACCGAGCACTCCCCCCCGGCCCCCCGGGTTTCATTTTCTATTCTCCTCTCCTCAAGCTGAGGCACCGCCTCGCGAGCCCCTCCACGGAGCGGGGCCGTGAGCAGGAGCCCCCCGTGGGGCGCCGAGGCGGGCCCACGGCAACCCGCCACCGCCGCCCGGCGCCCCGCTG
>NW_010973092.1:12622663-12642477 GCF_000737465.1 Haliaeetus leucocephalus | reverse complement strand
AGCGCGGAGCCCGCCCGTCGCCGATCGGGGAGGGGAGGGCCGGGCCGGGCCGCCTGAGAGGCCTCGGCAGGCAAGGCCTGGCCTAACGGGCCGCCCGCACCAGGCACACACGCGCACACACCCGCTTCAGTTTTTACTTTCCAGTTAATTCCAAGCGTGTTCTGAATTACGAGCGGCCTGAAAAAGCCTGGTGCGGAGCGCGACCCGCCGATTCTGCTCCTTACCCCAGAAAAGCCACCACCCTGAAACAAACAAACCAGAGGAACTCTAGTGAAGAGTCCGCGTTTCTGTTAATTAAGTCACACTCACGCTTGAAAGATTAACTACGTTTTGGTAACTTGAGGTGAAGAGACCTTAACTTTACACCCGTGTCACAGATAGGGAAGCCGTAACAATTTCTGACAGAAAATGGCCTCGTTTTGCTTTGGGGTACCACTAGGATTCCTGAAAAATAGTCTTTTAAAATCCCTCAGTCTTGTTTGCTCTGGTGTCCAGATCTGTTTGGGAGGTGCTTCCAAGTAGGAAGGACAGAGGATCTTTGACGAGGTCAGTATTGAAAAATAGCAGGTTTTTCTTCAGTACTCTTTTTTTATCTCTGGACTGGAGGTTCAAGGTCGGAGGGGCCATACCCAGCCTCGTCCGCCTTTCCTTTGCCATTTGCACAGAAAAGCAGACATTCTCTGAAATCAAACACTGCTTAGTATTTGCATTTCGGGTGGAACCTCGAGCTGCCAAAAAGCCCATCAATACATGATCAGAGAAAGCAAGACCAGCTTCAAGCCTGCAGAATCCATGCTCACGTCTTTTGGTGTTAGGCAAATGCTGTAAATCTTGCTGTAGAAATACGGAATATTTCCAATAGTAAACATTTACCCTCTCCACAAGGGTTTAACTAGATGTCATGGTAACTAGAACAGGCAGGTTGCAAAGGAAATAAAGGAGCTCTCTCCCTCTCCCCTGGCTACCCACCGTCAAAAGCATCAGTGGCTCTGACTTCCCAATCCTCTTAGGGACTTCCACAGGAGTTTTAATTGAGTTTGAAGTATGTGGTGACTCCAAGACTACCAGAGCAAATCCTTGTGAGGAGTGACATCTGTGACAAAAGCATTAAGAGGAGCCTTTTGTGTGGGAACTCTGCAGAAACTTAACAAGAAAACCAAGCAGTATCTTCTTGGAGTGCAAATAAAGAACATGATATTAAAAAAAATCGCAAGCATTAATTTTTTTCTGAATCACTGCTATTATTAGGGTGTTTTTTTTCTTTTTACTGTACACTGGTTTTCTAAAAAGTAGGGGGAAAAAATCCAAGTAAATATTTAAGATAAGTAAATCATTCAACTTCCAGCTGCTTTCCTCTTCTCGAGGTATATTAAGTTTTATGGTTAATGTATTTCTGTACAAGGCTAAGGGAACCTTTGGCCTTGGAGAATGTGCCTCTGGGCTCCTCACACTCCAGAACCTCCTGCCAAGGAACGGTGAGCTGGGGCTCGCTGACATACAAACGCTGGCATGTGCCATCTGCCCATCCTGCTCAGCCTACCTGTCAAACCCACGGCCTCCGGTTCTCCACACTGCCCCATCATCTTTGTAATATCAAATCTCCAGAGACCAGTTTCTCAGACTGCAAAATAATCTTGAAAAACGCTCTGTTTTGTTCCACCGGGCACATACTCCTGGGCAGCCCCGCGCACTGCAGCGGAGGGAAGCCCTCCCGCCCTGCCTCTTTACCCGGCAGCTCTCGTAGAGCCCCGCTGCACCCCGGTCCCCCTGGCAAAGAGCTCTATGGGCGGCACAGGACGGTCTTATCATCCCTCTCTGCCCCGTCAATAAAAGCCCTGTGCGGCGGCTCTCCCTGGTTCTTCTCAGTCTTCTCCAGGCTTCCAGCTCTGCTCTTTCAGTCAGCAGATTAAAGCACCCTCTCATTTCCCCCAGCTCTCAGCTGGTTTATGCCATCTGGCTCCCAGCCTTGTGTAAGGAGCCTCCTGCTTTCGGTAGCGTCCTCCTACTACCTCCCTGCCCACTGCCTCGGTCCTGCCAGCTGCACGGCTCCGTGGTAAGACAGGTGGGCTATGGTGAAAGCAGCTAAAAACATGTTTTATTTTCTCTCCTTGCCCTTCCTTCCTTGTACAACTTGCCGTCCACTGAGATTTGGGCCTGCATTTGCAAAATGTTGCATGAAATCTGGAGATGGAGAAGATGGGAGCTGCCTAGCTTGCTGCCTAGAAAGTGAGATCTATCTGCATATCGGAGCTCACACAAACGTGCCTCCCCATGTGGGCAGCTTATCTGGTCACCCAGGCAAACATTAATAGTCAGAAAATAGGGACAAAACAGAAGTAATGTTAAGCTACCCTGAGCTTCTTGAACTTGAGCATTCGGGGGGAGCAATCAGGAGCCTTAGGACAACCTTCCTCAAGACCTCTTGCAGCGTCCAGTGTGCAAAATCAAAGCGGTACCCCTGGGGTTTCCCGTTTAACCTGCTGGTCTTAGAAGGCCCTAGTGTCAGACACATAAAGGTTTAGATGTGGCATGTCTGACTGACTTTGAAAACCCATCAGACTAAGTAACAGAAAGAGGCCTGACCTGGCTTTTGAAATGCATTTTATTTATGCATTTGATTATAAATTCAGCCACATCATGCAATGCTTGGCAAAAGCAAAAAAAAGAGCCATAAAATCAGCTACTTCACTCTCCTCCCCTCTAAAGGTTTCCATCAAGGATGAGACAAATGCCAAGTAAAAATGAAGTGGGTGGAGGGAAGAGAGCATAATAAATAATGAAAGATGCAATGAATCAGAGTCCTTAGGTAATCAAAATACTTAAACCATAAAGATATCAAAAAGAAATAGACTTTGTCCATATCTCAGGACTACATATCTCACAATTATATTGCTATCAAGAAAGAGTGTCCTGCACAAATATCTGCGCAGAATTGCTACACTCTCAGTGTATGCCCTGGTCCAACATTGTCTCCTAGAGTCAAAAACTAATCAGGTGTTAAAATTTTCAGAGTGTTGTTGTGGGTTAGAAGGCTTACTTAAATAATTGCTGGACTGCAGTGTGTTTTCTTACATTGCTTTTGTATAGTCTTTTACCTCTCTTTGCTTCCTCAAGGCTAATGCATGGAATATTAAAAATACAACAAGGCTCAAATTCAGAGGAGTCTATCTTTGCTATATAGCAGGCAAATGTAGGGGGGAAATAGACTGCACCATCAGCTTAGTATCTAACTCAGAAAGTCTACCTTCCTAGATATTAATTTTCATCCAAAAGCTTTGTGAGCCTGCAGCAGTATTAAAAATTTATTTTTTCTATCCACTTGAAATGAAATCCTTTGCTTTTGCCATGTAGCAGCAATTATGAAGTCCTTATCTCCTGGATCACATTAATTTTGCCTACAGTAGTCACCTTCTTTTGCTCTGTTTTGGCAAGTATTTACATCAGCCCCAAATTCAAGTCCGATAAGCCTAGCAGTGGAGAGCTACATGCACTTTTCCCTCCAAATTAGATGCTAGGCAAGTTCCATCCAGACAATTATTGTCTTTGTTTTGGTCAATATGTCCCATTGGTCCTGGGTTTTAGTTATGCTAAGTACTTCAGTCTTAGTGCTATACTGTATTACCTGTGATCGATGCTTCAAAGACAGCGTTACAACTGTCTAGTGAGGGCTGCAGAGCTTGTCCTTAAAGCATGAATGGCCTTTACCCAGCTTGCTGCAGACATATTCCCTTTTCAACTGCTCCCAGCCCTTCTGAAAGCCTCCTGGGAATGTGACTCCATTTGTGAGAGCTGGATGGTCATCTGCTGTGAAGGTTTCTGGGAGGACCCTTCTCTAAACAGGTCACAGGCATGTCTGCCAGGGGCTCAGAGATTCAGGGAGCTGATGGCTGCATTGGAGGAAAGGTGAACTCAGTACCTCGTCCTCCCTGGGGAAAGAAAATATCATCATGGCTTCGCCAAGACTGTCAGAAATGGCGTTTAAAAAATGAGAATTGCTTGCAGGCGAGGGGGTAGCCATATATCCAGAAACACGCTGGTAAGGGCAGCTGCCTGGGAGCGCAGGAATTGCTCAGCACCCTGCTGCCACTTGCCCTTTCTGTCTGCTAGCGAGGGGGAGAGCAGTGCTCTGGTTCTCCCACAGCAGCCTGTGGCTGGAGGCACAGGAATACGTTTGTAATGCGGCTTTCACCGAAGAAATGCTCAACTAATATTTCAGAGGGGGCTACAGAAGTGCTGACGTTTCCAAAGTGTAGTCAGTGTAGGATGTGGTGAGATGGGAGAGAGGGAGTGACTTAAAATACTATGCCTAAAGTAAATCTCTTGCTCTCGGTAGCGATTTGCAGAAGCGCAGTAACTTGCTGTCTGCAGCAGCAGCACTGAACTGCATTGGCTGGTCACAGCTCCTTCACCTGGGGTGAAAGCAGTAACTACCTGGCAGCCAGAAAGAAGCCCAGGTAATAAAAGTGCTGAAGGACAGGCTCATTTTTTTTTGCCTCATTTGAGTGGTTGAGAGCAGCTGTCCTTCGTGTCTCGCTGGCTTCAAGCAGCAGGGAATATTTGCAAAGTCACCTTGAGCTACTGCTGAGCTCCCAAAATTTGGCCACGCACTTTCTGTTATGCTGACAATTGATGTGTGCAGCAGAGCAAGGGCTGCGGCTCCATTACAGCTTGGCGAGTCTGTTTAAACCACGAAGGGAGATGTTACTCTAAATCTGAGATGGATTTTGCTGAGTTTATTTGGTTTTAATCCTTGCAATTAGGTACATGTTGATTATCACAAGGGACAGAATAGAGTCGTAGCCATGAATCTGAATTTATATAGAAGCACCCAGAACTTTAGCCTTTATTTCTTAAAAATGTTTATGTTGGCAACCCTAGTTTGCAGTAGAATATTTTTATCATTTGGAGAAGAAACACCCAGGTTGTGAAACTACATGTTGGATCTGAACCACAGCTAGGCACAGAGCAGCCTACAGGAACAAAGAGTGAGCCTATCTGCCTGGCGGTGTCCATGAAATCCCTTTGTGCAGTTGATGTGCAATAAGCACTACATCTGGAAAGCACAGCATGTGCTTGATCAGAAAAGAGTATCTGTACACGCGGAGATGTGGCCACTAAAGCATCTTTGCACGCTGCTGACTGAGGTATTTTGCATGGCTCTAACCGCTCTGTAGGAGAAGTGTTAAAATGTGGCTTAGAGGCTGACTAAGCTGGTTTCAAACAAAGATAATTAATTCTTTGCTACAAAGATCACTTGTGATGATCCAAATCTGTGGCATGGTCCTGAACAGCTTCCTACTGCAGGCATCCACAATTCTCTCAACAATTAATTCCTGGTGATGGTATGAAATCAGCCAGCCTTGCGTATCTGTATCTATAGCCATTTCTTTGGTTATCCAACCACATAATGACAACATAGTCACCACAATTAATAGTACCCAAGAATCATCAGTACCATGAGATGATACAGTCCACAGTCCAGAAGCCAGCAGCAGTTGGAGAATTTCTTACGTTCATATTAAAATCTTAGCACTTCTTTTCTAAATTTGCATATGCTGCAGAATTGCTTTTAAAAACAGGTATGCCAGAGAGGTCAAGACACTTGGCCAGTCCCCATTATTAGAGGACATTTTTTACAATATTTAACTTTGTCCTTCCATCTCAGTTCTGACTTCTTTTTTTCACCTCCCCTTACTTCTGCGCATATGTGGACCATACACTTTGTTCACATCTGCCACTTGAAGCGCGCTGATCTTTTCCGTTGGTTTTGTGCTGTAGGAATACACAAGATAGAAAAGTTTCACTTACTGTAATAATAAAGTAATATCTTATTGCTGTGCTAATAACATATTTGACAAGTTGCTTCCAAGTACAGCTTTGCATTGCCTCAGAAAAAATACAAAAAACTTTCTTCTCCCTTCCCTGTTTTGAGTAACTGGTTCTCTATAGAACACAGACATTAATATGTCTGTAGAAGACTGAGCTCACAAGACAAATAAATGGCCATGTACACTGATGTAAAAATATACCTCTAGATTTGAGGCTGGTATTATGTTAAATGAAAGCAACTGTATTGTTAAGCTGAGCTGTGTAATTAAAACTCCATTTAATCGCTTGCCTGCACTGCATGCCTCTTGTGCTTTCCATCCATTATCAGCTACATGAATTATTGAAAAAAGAAAACAAGATTTTTTTCTGTTTTTTCAAATGTGTCTGGTAAAACAAATATGTTTGCTTTTAGGGCAAGGCTACATACAAGGCTCAATGCCCCAATTGAACAGCTGTTCTCAAACACATCTCTTCCGAAGTAAAATTGACTATTAACCTGTCCCTAAGAAATGCTTGTCTGAAGAGAATGTTTTTCCCCTCCAAAAATTAAAAAGTGAAGAAAATAGGATTTTATTTTGAGTTGATGAATTAAGAAAAACTTGTTTGCAAACTGAACTTCAGTTGCAGCAATTAAAAAATACAAAAAATCTTTCAAACAACTTCTAAAAAAGTTTTCTTCAGAAAAGCTTGTAGAAAAAATGCACCACTGTACTCAGCAGAAATCTATTTGAGCATTGGACTAGTGCTATCTGAAGAGAAACACTGTTTACAGATTTAATATCTCCTGCAGCATTTGGATTTGTCTGGGAATCATTTCAGGCACTGGGTTTGCTCCAGCTTCTGCTCAGCTGGTGAGAACCCCTCCATGGTCTTTCCTAGGAGCAGGCTCAGACCTTTACTGAGTACTGAAGCAAACCCAGTCTCTCCCTCACACTGAAGATAAATGATTTCTCTGATGAGTTCCCAGAGATTTCTGCCCACTGCAGATTTTGAGAACTGTGCCCTGAGGCTGCACTGCTGCTGGTCTCACCTCTGGCAAGGAGAGGAGATGCATGCAACAAAATGCTGCTCACATTTTTAGGTGCGAGATTTTCTCTGCCAGATTCACAGCCCCAGGCCAGAGTCCTGAGGAATAACTAGTATTTTTGAACACTTACAGTTTGAAGAGGCACCAGTATCTGAAGCCCCACTGTAAAGAAACAGTGTTGAATGTTAGTGCCTCATAAAACACAAATCACACCGTGTTAATAACAAAATAAGAGACGTGAATGGATATGACCCCCTCTTTTGAGATGAAGGACAGCCTTCTAGACTCTGCTTGGCTCTCTTTGAGACTGAAGCAGAGGAGCACAGGACACACGGTCCTTAAACAAACAACTCTTAGAGAAATTTGCAGGGAACATTTTGTGAGTAAAGAAAAGTATTTACCTGTTCTGCTTAATTTGGTTGTTGAGTTCACCTAAGAAAGATGGAGAAGAATGTTTTACAAAGCTGGCAATGCATAGAAGTTTGGGACTTGGTACTGTGCCCCTGGATGTCATGGGCAGGGATAGACAAAGGCAAACAAAGAGGACGTTTCTCGAAAGCATGATTGAGCACCCAAAGATTCAGGAGGTAGGTGGGAGGAGGAGAGCACATCAGACAGAGGAGAAGCTGGCCTTATGCTGGTTAGGAGCAGACCTCTTCCTTGTTATCCCCAGAAACAGTCCTTCTGCCCCCTTCACCCTCCCCTCTCCAACACCCCCAAGATCCCATCTGAATCCTCATCAGCCTCTTAAGGCCATGCACACGCCCCGTATAAAGGGGCCAGCATTCGGTGGCCACCAGCCCAGCTCACTGAAACCCATGGCTTGCTGTTTTCCGCTCGGGGTCAGCGGTGCGTGGCCAGCGGGTCGGGGCAGATCACTCACTCTGCACGCCTTGCAGCAGCGAGTCCAGGCGACTCATGAAGTCCCTCGTCAGGTGTCGGTAGTGGTCGATCCTGGCCTGATCCAGCTGCACTACCGCCACATCCATCCTGCTGGTGCTGAAATTCTGACTCGCAACCCTAGGGTGCAAGCGGCCATTTCACCAGGGAAAATCATTTAGCATTAGAAAGTTAACAAACTCCTTCATTAGGAAGGACGCTACAAAGAGGAGGGTGCTTTGGCAACATGAAGTATCAGGTAAACAGCTCTCTGATAAGGTTAAGTGAATTGCAATTGTTATATATTGTTATTTATTTAGCAATGCCTTTTGCTTACCAAACCTGGATGGGAACTTTCAAATGCTAAAAATGAGAAAGGGGGAGACGTTTTGCTAATACCCTTGTGCAAATAGTGCTTTGGCCTGCTGCAGGCAGGCGCTTACTGTTTGAGCACAACCGCCATCGTGATAGAAAGAAAATGCCAAACATAGTAAATGGTGTCCAGGCTTCTGGAAAATGATTTTGATCCCACAGGCTAGATTTTGACTTGCGGCACAGCTGTGAGTAATGGACTATGCTGCTGCCAGCACAGCCCCTAGGTACACGGTGATTCAAAGTTATCCTTACAATCCAAGTTCAAACTCAGTTTTATTCCTACGAGTTACAGAGATGACACCTTAAAATCCAGCCAGATGTTTGAGCTAGCCCTTCATGCGGCTGGGGAGTTTAGTGCTGCAGCAAAATTTCTTGTGGTTCTGTAACTTACTGTTGGTGTGGTTTTGCACCATTGCATTACAGCTGACAGCCAGGCGTCAATTAGGAAGTAAGAAGTTATAAATTAAATGTGTCACTTACAAGAGAAAGGATAATAAATCTGTCTAGCTATTAAGCTTGTCCACAAGCAGAAGCAAAGATCGGTGGGAAATGAGCCAGTTACCTCTGCAGCCAAAGGCTGTTCACTGGGACTCACGTGCAGGAGTGTCACCAATACGCATCCAAGAGAGTGTTGCTGTAAACTGAACCCTATGGGCTTCATCTCTGATAAAAACATTTTTCTGGTAATAAAAGCCAGTGGTTTTCATCAGAATCCAGCAACCACGTAGCTGCCAAGGAAACTGAAACTTAAAGGGACCACTGGAACAGCAGGCAGATATCTCTCCATCCTCGTTAATAGTGTGGACGTGGTGCCCTCTGGCTCAGCTAGAATAGGGAGCAGCTTTGCAGCATAGGGTGCCAGGACAGAGGGGCACAGGCAGCGGGGTTTGATCCCAGTTATCAACACCATATTTTTTCAAAGAAGAAAACAAGTGTTTTCAGGTGGAACATACCTGTCCGTGGCCAGTTTAAATTCCTACAAACAGGATTGCCCCAAAAAAAAGGAAAAAAGTAGTTAGTGCGATTTCCAGAAAGGGCATCTGTCTGAGAAATAGGCATATTCATGAAGAAAAGCAGAATACCGCTGCTTACTTTGAAGAAGAGGAAAATATCTGGTTGCTCTCTCATTTTCTGCAAAGACTGAAGATGCTGCGCAGCCTCATCTCTCCTCTGTTCCATTTCCTTCTTCACTTTGGTAATGTCTGCCAGTTGTTTTTTCTCATTGAACTGAATGTCACTCAGGATCATCTTCTCTTTCAGCATCATCTCTCTCTTCATCTCTTCAAACAGCTTTTGCAGCTGAGAAGTCACTGTTTTCGTATTGGTCTAAATGAACAGATAAGAAAATGGTGCACTGGCTTGGGAACTCAACACTTCAGCTTAGTGCTCTATTAATTAGGATTGTACCTATCCTTTGCACTGGCTTTAGAAGGAAGCGGGCAATAGGCATTTGTTTAGAATATCTGATTAAACAGAGGGTTATGAAAATTAATGCTGATATAGTAACAAAATCAGATAAAATTCAGCTAGCAATGTGAGAACTGTATCGGTACACACTGAAAATCCCACTTGTAGATTCAAATTGGTTTTCTTTTATTTAACTGATAGAAAACTTTAAAAATACACAATGATATGTACAGTCTGTGGCCTGCCAGTCCTGCAGCCTTGTCTATGCAACCACATAGCGTTAAGTCTCCACAACCACAAGCAACAGTCTCTCAGCTGTTTCCTCCTGTGGAGCTATGCTGGGAGGCTGTGAGAAAGCTTGGCTTCTGCCAGTTTTTTAAACCAGTGTTTTCCTTACTTTGGACTATATCTCTTTCTTTTCATCTGCTTCTAACAGTATAGTTGCCATCACTTATTTCTGGGAAATTACGGAGGAAAGATGCTCGGGGTGCCAACCTTGAGCTGATTCTTGCTTCTCTGAAGCTCTTCTAGGGCAGTATCTAAAGCACTTTTACGTTCCTGCAGCCACGTCACAATGTCTGAGAGTTCACCCTAGCAGAAGGAAAGACAGCATTGAACTTCATAGCAGGGAAGAAGCACACATAGGTTTAAACTAGACTGGCGGTTTGTGGAGCTGGTGAAATGGCATGGGTGCCTTCTACCTGCTCACTTTCACCAGTGAGTCCTAGAATAAACTGTGTTCACTTGCCTCCTCATAAAGATAGGGCATAACAGAAAACTGATATGAACTGGAAATCTTTCAAGACAATGTTTAGTTTTTATATGTGTAGCTTTCTATGTGGTAGGTTAATAAACAACTTTCCCTTTGAATAAGTAAATTTCACTTTAAATGAATAAATCTCACTTTATCTGTTAAAGCTCTGTTCCTGCCAGAATCTTTGCATGGGCCTAATGTGATCCAAAACCTTAGTTTTCACATCTGTCAGCAGCTGTGGGATCTGAGGATAAGGTAATAAGCAAGCATCTTTTCTGAAGATCAGCGAAACAGCAGTACTTACTCACCCAGCTGTTTATTTTAATGGATACCACAATCATTCAGTGCTCTTATACTGCACGATAACACATTTCAGAGGGGACATTAAACCTCATTCTTTGGGGATTAGATAGGCTCTGAACGGTTCTGGTTGCTCCTGGTTGTGTCCAGCAGTGTTTTCACACCTCAAGCACCCATGAATGGCCATGGCAGACATAGCTGCCAGATTCCTGTTTCTTTAATAAAAATTATGCCAGAAAGCTTAGGTTTTCCATGAGATAGTTGTCACAGTTGGAAAGTTTTAATGTTTGGAAAATTAAAAGACAAATAATCGAATTTGACCAAGGTTCCTTACACCAAAACCTTTTTATAATTCCTCCTGAAGAGCTGTATTCCGGATTTCCCTGGCTATCCTGAGGAGTTTAAAAAAGACAAGCAAGAGGAATACGCAGCTGAGATCTCAGCTTATCCATGGAGATGGCTTCCCCATAGGCAGAGCAGTGCTGCTCCTTTACCAGCTCCAGGGATGAAGGAACTGGCTACTATCCTACACAGCCCACTTCTGTTTGGCAGCCCTGAATTTTCTACACGTAACTTGGGGGAGAAAGTTAGTTTGTGATAAGTATAACTGCAATGGATGCTTCCTGCTAATTCCCGAGGAGACTGTGACCTGTCCTGAGGTCCAGAGCGAGCTGGGTGTTTCCTGCCCATGCACTGGGTTCCTGCAGGGTGTTTTGCTTGGGCTCTACATTGAGCCCAGAAATTTCAAATGCAAGGCAGTGAGCGAGCATAGCAAATGCATTTTCTCCCCTCAGTCTCAGCTGGTTCCGGAGCATTTCAAGGACAGCAGCTGGACTCAAAGGCAGGGACTTCGAGGCCCCATGTCTCTGCCTGCTGGGACGCTGGCTTTGCAAAACTTAGGGCAGAGGGAGGAGGGAGCCAGAGGGAAGGGCCTCGAGTGGGAAAACATGTTTCCCAGCCCAAAATTCAGCAGTAGTGGGGTCCCCGAGGCTCTGTAAAGGAAGAGAATTCTTAATCCCTGCAGGAATACTTCTTCATCCCAGGCGAGAATATACTTGTCATGGGCAGTTTGCAGTTGCCTGGGGCTGCACAGGACGGACAGCCCTGCGCCTGCCTCTTGCTTGTTCTCCTGCATGCACATCCCCATCGACACACGCTACAGGATTTACCCACCCTTGTCCTGGTCAGCCCCAAACACCTTTCTCTGCTCTTCTCCCTCTGCTTAGCCTGCCAGGCTGCTTTCGCAACACAAAGAAGGAAGTTAAAAGCAAATTGCAGCACAACGCACCAGTCCCCGCCGGGTGTGGGCATGAAATCCCCCCAGCTGCTGCCTGCCTGCCCTCACCCCCCATCCCCACTCCCCGGTGAAAGCCTTACTGCTCCTCCTGCAGCTTCCCCCCTTCCTCCAGGTCAGGAGTTTGGAGCAAACCCTGCGAGGGCCCTGGGGAGAGGAGAGCCCCTTACCAGCTGTTTCTCTTGTGCCTCCTTCAGGGTGATGATGCTGTGGCCCTTGTGGCAGCCCACAATGGAGCAGAGCGTGCAGATGTGTTGCCCCTCGTCCTGGCAGTAGCACTCCAGCAGCCTGCCGTGCTCCGGGCACCTCCTCCCCTCCGCCGCATCGCCCGCGCCCACCTCTATGAACATGTGGTGCTGCTGGGAGGCCTTGGCGTTGTGTTTGTTCAGATGGGCCTGGCACAAAGACGCATCGCAGTTCAGGCACGTTATCGTTGCTGGCTGAAAGCGGTCCAGGCAAAAGTCACAGGGAACCACCTCCTCCTCCTCCTCCTTCCCCTCTGCAGAGCCCTCGGCCTGTTGTCCTTTGGAAGTGCTGGCCAGAAATGCCTCTACGATGCTGCACAGCTGGAAATTCTTCTGCAGCTCCAGGATGGGCCCCAGCTGGAGCTTGCACATGGGGCAGGAGTAAGGGGTCTTGGATTGCTGCTGGGCACCGAGTGCCTTCTGGATGCACTGCTTGCAGAAGCTGTGACCACAGCTCAGCGACACTGGGTTCCTGTACAGACACAGGCAGATGGGACAGCTGAGTTCGTCCTCCAGGCTGGCACCCCCTCCAAATTCTTCCTTTGCTTTTGCCATGGCTGCGGAAACACTGCGTTAACTAGTCTGCGAGAAACGAAACTAAAAAGACGTTCTTGGCGTTGTGCCCTCGTTGGAGACCCAGCCCACAGGCTGCAAGTCCTTCCTCTCTGCTCTCTGCCAGGCTGGCAGAGATACACTCCCCATCCCAGGCTCCACCTGGAAACAGCTCCTGTAAGCTATGGCAGCCACTTTCAGACATTTGCCCTCGGTCTCAGGCAGCGTTGTTCCGTGTGTGAGCCTCCAGCAGGCCGGTGGGAGCAGGGGGTGCTGGGGAGGGCACAAGATGGACAATTCTACAGCCCTCTGCCCTCCTGGAAAAATCCTCCATCCCATGCCAGGGGCAGCGAATTAAAGATAAACCCTGGACAAGAAGAGTATGAGCCTGGCAGGGGTAAGCCAGGAATTCCCTCTGCTTTGCCTGGTTCTTCTCCACAACAGTTACAGATGCTCCCCTAAAGGTAAAATAGGGAGAACCTAGGGGAAAGTTTTACTGGGACTTGTTGACGCTGGTCTCCTACCTGCAGCCAGCTGACAGGCAAATGGGCACTGGGAAAGGCACTCTAGGATAGGAATATCCCCATACCACATCACGAGCATTGCTTATCTCACTTTACACCCATACCACCTAAGCAGCCACTTCTCCCACTGCAAGTGCATTTGGGAGAACCAAATCTACCTGCATGGTTTTCTGTATCATTTTGGTGTATAAAACACAAAATAGAAAAGACAGCCACTTTCTTCTAAGACTGAACAAGGATTTCTTTTAGCATACGCAAAACTGCAGTGTCCCTCAAGGTCCTTCACTGTCCCTGCTGGGGTGAAGAGCTCCTGCCTGGACTTCTTCATGCAAATACCCTGGCTCTGTCTGAAGGCAGAAGAACCACAGGCAGCAGGCAGGAATATCATCTCCAAGGTGTTTGGACAACCATAAGAACGAAGTAATCTAGGCCCCATATGGCACAGACTAAAGGCACAGGAGTTTTCCTCTTTATTACTCCCTTTGCTGTGGCATTTTTGCATAGGTGAGGAGAAAATTAAAATTGAGGCAAGAAGTAGGTAACTGATTTATCAGAGAGCTCACAGGGGACAACAGCAGCAGAGAGCAAGGGAAACCAGGTGTCTTACCGCCTACTGTCTACTTGCCTCCCAGGCCAGGTTTGCTTCTGCAACAGATGGCTTAGGTTGTGCCGGACAGGTGGAGGAGGGCAGAGGTAAAAGCTGATGCATTAGAGCAAAGATCAGCATTGCTGCTGCTTAGTTCTGTAGCAGTTAATGTTGTGCTGTCAACTTTTTTATAAACTAAATTGCCATTGAGTTTTGCAAACTGAATTACTTTAATAACATGCAGCCAACACAGCATTTGATACAGCCAAACAAAAAAAGCACAACTTAACGGTATTTCCATTGTGATTAGCAGAACAAATATGATAGGAGCTCTTGCAGTAAGCAGCAGTGTGCTGTGATATACCCCAGAGAGGCCTTGCTCTCACACAGGTGAGCTGTCACAGCAGCCCAAAATCCAATTTCTAATATACCAGCTTAGCGCAGCCTCCGTGCAGCAACAGTCTCGATACCTAGGCCTGGAAACACAAAACACCACCTTGTCGCCACATCACTACAGGAGCTTCAAAGAGCCGTCAAGCACGCCGAAGATAGCATAGGCAGGATAGTTCGAAGGGATGCTTACTGCCTCTAAAAGCCTGAGGCTCTCAGTAGCATCTCTATCCTTGACAGACACATTATAAAATGACAGTGTATTTCTTCTGCAGTCTAGCTCCACCCTGACCACTTTGAGGGCTGTAGGAAAGTCCTTTGCTGTGATCATTGTTTGACCTAGGAACACACAGAGGGAACCATGAGACATTTGCAGGTAGCACTCCAACTTGGGATTAATGATTCCAAGCTTCCAATGGTGTGCATTGCTGGTGTCCACCTCCCAGAAGTGACAGCCCTGTGAGAAGCTCTCGTTGCTCTTTATGGGTAAGATGGCATCAGATGGATTTAATAGCCCAAACTGGAGAGAACTCCATGAGGATGCACTGACTACGTTGGCATTATAAGGGTATATAGTTCCTTGATGCACTGAAGTCAGGTGTTCCTGAACTATAGAAAGAAAAAAACCACATTATGATTAACAGATAATTGTGGAGATTTGCATACATCCCCACTGCTGAAAGCTAGATTTCCCAATCCAAGTCATCCAAGTCAATCCAAGTCATCCTATCCAAGTCATCCAATTCAAGTCCAACCCACCCAAGTCATTAAAAGCATATGTTAACTGAAACACCTTCTGCACCTCTCTGCTGCTCCTGTGTAATTCTAAAGGAGGTTGATATCATACTTCATGAAATGCTGCTCTTTTACAATTTTAAAGTGTCTTTTTGCTTTTTGTTTCAAACTACAGCAACTCTTAGATTTTAGTTTTCCATCATTGTCCTGCAGACCTTCATTAGGCATTTTTAAAAACTTCCCAGATTAAATTCCATGTACGAGAAATGTGTGAACAGCACCACAGCCATTTTATAAACGCTTATTTACTTAGCATAATTTGAAGTTATTTTCTAGAACTCTCAACAATTCCTGGCATGGCCAGTCACATGAAGTTAATTTTACACTCAGGAATTTGCAGAATGTTTTCTTTCAGTCTTTCAGACCTTCTCTTGCACGTAATGCATTTCAATATTGTGGTATTTTCTGCTCCGGAAGTTACTCCTCCAGGAAACTGAAATGGCAGCAGTGACTTGGACAACTAACCAAAATTGCTCAGATGGCATAGATAATTAGGAAAACCTGGATCTAAGGCTTTTTAGCCAGAATAGGTCTGGACTACGCTTACAGGGATGGTAGAGACTGAACTCAAGAGTGGCCGTTAGCACGGTGTGCTTCTTAGAGTACCCAAGGCTGTACCGATAGTGGCCAATTAGGTGTGCACATCGCACACTGTCACACACGCTCTGGACGGAGCGTTCCCACCCCAGCTGTCTCTCAGTCTTGTCCCTAGGCTGACTGTCAGCAAGGGCTCAAGCACCATCAAGAGAGCAATAACAAGGGAACCCTAGTTTTTTCAACGCAGTTGGAAAAGCATCCCACCATGCACAGCACCGGGACTGTAGATCTTACAAAACTTTACAAAGAGTAAAGTTATTTACAACGTAAGACAAACTCCGCCTGCTGCTGCTGCGATGAGTTCACAACTTTCCCCATGCTTTGAATCAAAGTGATGCTACAGACAGAAGAGGTGTTGCTATTCTCTTCCCTTAATCCTCCCAGAAAATTCCTAGGACATCCACATTTCTTCACCCAGAGCCCATTTTAACAGGATGTATTCAAGGCATGTTCCCAAAGCACTGAAGGCTAGGACAAGCACCCTTCTATGTACACATATGTGAAAATAATCATACAATGTTAGTAATCAGTTCTTCTAGAGGTACTTGGCATACTTGGTGTCCTATTACAGTCCTTTCTTAAACATGTTTTGTTAGCTTCTCTGTCTTGCTTGTCACATAGTGACATGATCACTTACCAGGTGGTACTTCAAATAAGGACTGCATGTCTGAGAGGAATTGCCGGAAAAGCCTTAGAGTAGTGTCTGTTGTTAATTTATCCAAAATAACGGGTGGCCTTGGCAGTTCTACACCATCTTTGTTAGTAAGTTGCTTGCGTTTCCTAAAACACGCAGAAAGACATCAGAGCAGCCAGTCATCAGAAAACCGTCACCAAGCCCATCCGTGAGCCAACAACTGCGTCACCCACTCCACACCCAGCCTCAATGGGAGGTACAGAAAAGCAGCTTCTATCATCCCCGCCCTCTGCAGCTTTACCAGGGACTCGCCCTCTGACAGGTCTTTTCCCAGAACCCCAGATCTCTTCAACATCGTTAGGATGAAGTTCACTCCATGGACAATATCTGTCCCCAGAGGACCTTGTCTCAGCCACCTCAGCCCCAACTTTTGCCAGGAAGGACCCCAGCATCATGTTTCTGGTTACAGTCTTCAAGTCCCTGCAGAAGGAGCTAATGAGGTATCAAGGGCAACTGCTGGCATGCTGGGACACCAAACAAGAAGTGCTGTGTTATCACAGCCAAGGGGCAACTGCTGCACCTGAAATGCAGGGCTGGGGAAAGGCCGGGCTAGGGGACCTGTGTGCATGCAGTGGTGGGCTGTGGTGGAGGAACAGCACTGGGCAGGCACTGGGGGAGCAGCTCAGGAGAAAACCCATGAACTTTGTAGACTCATGACTTCACTGCATGTTTCAGCTCCTGCCACATTTGCTTCTTACAAGCAGTAGGCAATGCAAACTGGAGGACAACTCAGGATATATAAGCTCATCCGTCCTTTGCATGCCCAGCCAGGGACCTAAATATTCAGGAACTGCTTTCAGAACGGGTCTCAAGAACAAGTGTGGAGGATACAGAAAAATAAGCCATGTTGTATACGAAGAGTCACATGTGACCTCTGTTAATATTTTGGGGCTTGGGGCTTCTCCAGGTCCCTGACAAAGCCAGGCTCAGAATGTGCAGTCAGCATGCCCAAGGGGCAGCCAGGGCAAGCCCAGGGAGCTGTGGGCCTGCAGTGCACGCAGGCTGGGCTAGCAGACACACACCACTGGACTATCAGTTACCTGAAGCAATATGTAATGCAATAGCAGACCACCTCAGGAAGAGCTTACCTGGCTCGAATCATTGCAAAACTCTGTAAAAGACATTTTGAAAGGAGAATTAAGCACAGCGCAGGCCAGCCAGAATTAAGCACTGCCAGCCCAAGAGCTGAACATCTCTGGAAAGGGAGATGCTATTAGGTACCTTCGTGAAAAGAAGTAGGTCTTTCTGATCTCTCAGAGCCTCCAGCTCCTGTACATTGCAGCTGGCTGCATCCTTCTCCTCTTTGTGTTTTTGTACCTCCATCTGAATCTGAGAAAGCTGTTGCTCCTCGTGGTGACTGAGAGCTTTCAGGACCTCTCTTTTTTTGTTATCTAGCTGCAGACACATCTCTTTGAAGAGGCTCTCCAGCTGATCCCTCAGGAGGCTCTCCTTAGCCTGTTAAGAAAACACTTTCAAAGTTGTTAGGGACTGAATCTTACATTTTCCACGCTAACTCTCACTCAGAAAGAGCCTGGTCTTTTCTGGGCTGAGAGAAGTAACTACTAACTTAGTGCCTCTCTGTATGACAACAAACCAAGATGTCCCACTGACAGCAGAAAGGCCAAGTGACATAAGTGGCCTTCCCCAGCATCTGGCACCTGACCAGAAAAAGACAAAAAAGTAGTGCTTCTTGCACAATGCTTGCTGAAGACTTTCCACTATACATGTATTTCCTTATTCTGCACTGGTATTTTTCTATGGATACATTGTCTTTGGTCCTTTTAAGGACGGGTGAGGAAAAAGTTTCTCTGCTTACTGCCTCCACCAAGCTTCCTTCACTGTTTGAAAGCAGCTACACTGCCAGACAGAACACTGCCCACAGGTACAGTTTTGTCTTCAGACTTGAAGGGAAGATTTCCTTTGCCCAGTGCCAGGACTTCTAGTCCCATCACTTTTACTGGTGGAGGAAGGCAAGTGCCAATTTTGCCTAAGCAGAATGAATGAGGATTTGGAGACCTGCGTTAAATTTCCTGCTCTTTCAGAGCTTTTAGATAGGTATTTGCATGCTGGGAGCAAAAACCAGACACTGTGGGGCAATCTTTTAACCTCATTCCTACCAACTTCTTAGAACCACAGACTAACCTAAAGGGATTTCTTGTTGTAAAGAGGAATAAAATCACTCTAACATGGTCTGTATCCTTTCCATAAGTATTTTAGAGTCTGAAAATTGAGTAACATTGGGGGGAAAAAAAGCAACCACCACCCACCAATCAGGAGGCATGGACTTAACAGCAACTTTCAAGGTCAAAGGTCCTTTGCAAACTATGAATGTACTTGCCAGACTGATAAGAAAGTTGTTCATCATCCTCCTTCAAAGAAGAAACCTAGAAAATATCTGAGAAACCACCATGGAACTAAAAAAAGCTTCAGAATCCATGATCTGGGGAAGCGCAAAAGAAAACCTTATCTCATCAGCTACCAGCATGCAACCATCCCGAAGGGATATGGAAACTTGGAACAAACCTTTACGTCCTCCTCTTGTTTCAGCAGATTTGCTATGCTTTGATTCAGTGCAGCTTCATGTTCTTTCGCTGTTTCCAGAGTTTCAGGAAAAACACTCTATAAAAATAACCGGAGGGAGGTATGAGGATAGGACCGACATACGTACACAAGATCAGCTATTTTATGGAAATGGGTTAAGCCAGACCTGCAAAAAGGTTGTTCACTGCATGCTCTCAGGACAAATCAATACATAAAGGTTTATTGTAAGATTTTACCCCTGAACAAATACCACAATTACGAGAATGGGAAAGACATTTTGAAACTGAAAGCTGTTCATGTGCAATAGCCACACATAAAGCTACCTTCAGTGCTGACAGCTTCCTTTCTGTTACTCTGTCATCAATTTCCTTTGCATAAATGCAGCTCAGGCTGGTCTTCTGGCTTGAAAGCTCACGGAGGACTAAAAGCATAGCCACAAGCACTCAGTCTGACCAGTTTGGCTCCTCGAAATGGGAAGAAAGTGTTTATGACATCTTGCTTTATATCCCGAGGGGCAAGCCCAGAGGGAATCTGGGGCAAAACTAGGACTGAAAGCCCAACATCCCAAGATGAAGACGTAGCCCTATCCTGAGTCTGCAGATCCGAAACTCGGGAGACGTTTCATCCCTGTGCTGCGGGCAGCTCTCCACGCCACAGACCCCAGTGGTTTTCCTAGCGCAATGCGTGCCCGGGCTGCTGTCCTGGCAGCCTCTTACCTGCGCCTGGCCAAAAGCCTCCTCCAAAGTGTCGATCTTGTGTTTCCTGTGGGGGCCAGCGACACAGCACAGCACACAGATGCAGACCGAGTCCGTCCTGCAGTAGCCCTCCAGCAGTTTGCCGTGCTGGGGGCACCTCCTCTCAGCCAAAAGATGAGCATCACAGGGCTCTATCAGGACGTGGTCTTTCAGGAGGCTGTTTGTGCTGTGCTTGCTGCAGTGGGCTCGGCACAGCGAGGCCTCGCAGCTCAGGCAGGTCTTCACGGCTGGCTGGGGGGCCTGGAGGGAGAAGTGGAACAGGAGTAACTT
>NW_010973092.1:12562883-12622526 GCF_000737465.1 Haliaeetus leucocephalus | reverse complement strand
CGCCGCCAGCCCGCAGGCGGCTCCGGCAGCTCGGGGGGAGCGGGGCGAAGAGCCCCCCCCTGCCCACGCGGGGAGGGCGGCGGCCGGGAAACGGGACCCCCACCTGCGGCCCGCCCGACCCTTCTCCGCCCCAGGCCTCGCGCAGGCGTTTCTTGAGGGGGCACCTGGCGATCCTCCATCCTTAAAGGCGGCCCCTGCGCCCACCGGCCCGGGACTGCCCAGGCTCCCGCCTCCCCTCAGCGTCTGAGTGCCGAGAAGAAAGCTGGAAGAATGAAGGACGTTTCCCCCGCTGCCCTTCGGCTGGGTGGCCATGCCAGGGCCCAGCCCTCCTCCGGGACCTGCTCGGGGGTGCTCCCCCCTTTCCTCCCTGGAGTTGCTAAGCCTTAGTTTCTCCTAAAACAGGAGGGAATAAAAGGCTCCTTCATTGCAGGAGCAGGGGAGAGAGGAGGATGGAGGCAGCTTCTTTTTAATATTTTAAAAGCTACTCCTTTCCCTCTTCTCCCTGTCCCGTTACTCTGAGAAGCTGTTGAAAAGCTGCTGGCACAAAGCACACTGTTAGTAAGTGTCCTAGCAAAAAATGGTGTGTGTCCCCGTGGCAGAGACCTTGCTGCCTGTGGTGTTTGCAAAGGCTGGTGTTACTGGGCTGCTCTGGTTGCTCCTGGGTTCCTGCGGACTTGTTAAACACGTATTACTTGAACCAAGCGAGACTCCTGAGCTACTGTCGAGGCAAGGACTCTGTACCTGGCTACATGCCCAGAGAAGCAATATTTATTTTGGTTATTTTACAAGAATTCATCATATAAATCTCTTCCTGATGGTATTTCCCTCTCAGTCCTCTCTGACATGATGCTACCCACCTGGGGCAGGTAGAATTATTCCCTCTGTGTCAGAACACAAGGTCATTTGCAGCTTGCTGCCTATTACCTGCTCCCTAATGCTTTCTTATGACCTCGGCCCACTGAATGGGGATGTTTCAGATGTCAGCTGTAGTTTCTAAGTGATGTTTCTTATTCTCGTTCCTAACCACTGTGTCCTTTATCATTATTTTTTCTCCCCTCCATGGGGCTTCACACTTTGCTACTGCTAATCCCTTTTCCACAGCTGTCTCGAACACGACTAACACTGTATGCAGTGCTCACCTGGCTTTGCTGTTCCCCCAAAGCACGTGAACCTACTGCTTCCCATTGCCCTTCCCCACTCCTCTAGCATGGCAGAACTTGCATTTGCAAATGCTGCCCTTAGTGCACATGGCACCAGCTGACTGCCATGCTGCTGTGTGTATCCCAACCCCCAAACCTGGTGCTGCATAGGAAAAATCCTCTGTTTGATCTGCTTGGAGCCTACAAGGGCTGCAGAAGGGCTCGCTCCACACGGGAGCCTGTGGGGATTTTGTGGATTGCTCTGGGTTACTTACTGTGCCATGCTTGCAGACGCAGGCTGAGACAAGCTGCTGCTCCACCACTGCATGCTGCTGCAGCCTTGCTGTTGCACATGCTGCCTGCAAATCGCCTAGCCTAAAATCTTTCTTTACCCTTCATTAATTAAAGTTCTTAATCCTTTCATTGAAGAAAAATTAGTTTCCTTAATTTCCTTCAGGAGTTTAGATAGCCAGTAGATGCTGGAAGCTGCAGGCAATGGCCACTGTAAATAATCTGCTGGTATCTCTTGGGCCGCTTGTGGGCAGCCTGCATGGCAAAATGGTGCATGGCTGCAGCCAAACAGCCTTTTTAACTCTTCCCTTCGGCCTCACAGCTACACTGATGTGGGGGTCCCCCCCACCGGCAGCACTGAAGGGAGGGTAGATTAAGTAGCAGGGATAGAGCTTATACCAGAAGCACTGTGGAGAGAGCGATAGCTGGTTGCCAGATGCATTTATTTTTCTGTATAATTTTTAAATACAACAGTATTTCAGTGCTGGTTGGCTTTGACTGATTGCAAAAACCCACTAGAGCAAACACGGACTTCTGTTTCCTGGTCGTAAACTTGAAGGCAAGCTGAATCCCAGGAGTGAGGATGCTCGGAGCAGCATCCCTCCCTCCACCGTCTGAGTGTGCAAGGGAGAGCCCCACATCCCGGGGGGATTGCACAAGTTGTCTTTTCTCCTCAGACTGCTGACTTGCTGCCTGGAGCTGACTTTCAGTAGCTGGCAGTGATGAATGGAGATGGTGGTGGCGACGAAAGCCAGGGCTTCACCCAAGAGTTTGCCCATTTAGCAGTGGTGAGCTAAATCCTTTCCCTGCCTCTCTCCAGGCAGACACCGCTATTTTGCAGGTGCACTGCAATGAAGACTCTGAGTGATCCGAAACCAGCGCAAGCAGATACAGATGATAGGCAGCGTGTGCCAGGCTCCAGGGCAATCTAACCCCTCTCTGTGCCCTTCTTCTAGCAGGTTGTGCATGAGCAGTCAGCCTTCGATGGTTCAGGGGCTACTGAGAGCCCAGGGCATCATGTGCTTCTGTGCGCTACTGCAGTGTAGACAGTTTTCCTCTAAAATCATCGCTATTATTAAGGCGATGAGGAGGTGTCTTCCCTCTGCTCCATGGGCTGTTGACCAGCAGGCAGAGGGCAGCTCCCGGCAAACCTGAGCTGCCCTGCTCTCTCCAGCCCTCTGCTATTCCTTCAGTGCTCAGCCTCCGCTCGGGCAGCCGCTTGCTCGTGGTGATCAAAGCATGACTGCAGGAGCAAGGAGGGGTCCTTGTGGATGTCAAGCTGAAAGGGAAGCAGAGACACTTAGAAACGGAGAGAAGCAGCAGCCCCAGCACTGCTGTGCGGAGCCGGCTGCCTCCTGAGAGCCCCGTACCAGCACCTCACCCATCGCAGCTGCTGCCGGGGCAGATTTGCTGCCGTTGCCCTGGTCATCGAAGGGTCTGTTCAGCCACCACCGAGCATGGCCCACTGTGCACTGCAGACATAAAGAGCCTGCAGACATAAGGAGCTGGAAACGCTCCCTCAGAGTCAGCAGGGTGGTGGCGTTTTAGTGGAGTGGGGTTAGTGCTAGAAAAGCCGGTGGGGAGAGGATGGTGCCTTCTTACCTGCAGGATGCTGCTGAGAAACACGAGGGGTCCAAGTCTGAGTTTGAAAAGGTATTTGGAGGCAGAGATGGTGCATGAAAAATTAAAACGTATCCAGCCAAGGACTGAGGGGGAGAGAAAGAGGGAACAGAGATTGCGGGACCCAAAACCAGCAGCACCTGGAGAAAGCTCTCCACTGGCATTTAAAGACACACAGCAAGCACAGGAGGTAGGAGCTGTAGGTGCTTTAGGGAGTGAGATGCAAAGCTTGGGAGGGAGCAGGAAGGAAAGCTGGGAGGCATCCCTTGTGGGCATGCAGGCAGCTGCTGTGGGCAGGGCGGCAGAGAGGTCCCTGAGCTGGCAGGGAGCAGAGAAACCAGACCTGTCCCTGTTTCTCCCTGCAAAGACACCTAGATGGACCTGGACAACAAGCTGGGACTGATAAATACTGAGAGTGTGCAGATGTGTACATTACTGGAAGTATGACCTCCAGGGCCTCCTGGACAGACTTTGTGTGTGGCCCAGAAGCTGAAGTCCATGTCGGGGAGCTGGAAGCTCCTGTGCTTAGAAGAGCCCAGAGGAGGATTTGGTGTCAGATGTCACTGCCCAGGGCACGGGTGGGAGCTGCAACTCCAAAGGGCAGCCCAGGACAGTGAATAAATCCCAAGCAACAGGGGTTTCACACCAGTCGGGAGCACGAGCCTGGCGTGGCGTTTCCAAGCATTGCCTTGCTGTGCCCCTGCCTCCCCTGCCCACCCACGGGCCTTTCTGTGGGTCTTTGCCCATGGGGCTGGGGGGATCCCACCAAGCCGGTGGAGCCCGGGGCAGCCGTGGTCTCAGCCAGCCCAGCTCAGCCGGGCAGATGCAGGCACTGCCACCCTGCCCTCGCTGCCCACACTGCCCGCTGCAGCCCCTGCGGTGCCTGCTGCCTGCGTTGCGTGCGCTGCCCACGCTACCTGCTGCCCACGCTACCTGCTGCCCACACTGCCTGCCAGGTGCCAGTCAGCCAACGTCAGAGACAAAAGCTGTCCCTATTCACAAAAGCCCGTTACTGACTTATTTTCCCCTCCCACAAGGCACGGTATGCCCAGTACGGGAGATAACGCCACCTCCCTTCCCTCTGGCAGCTGGAGAGCAGCCATATAAGCTACTACAAAAGTAGCACCCGTCTGTGTGAAAAGAAGCTGTTTTATCTCAAAGTTATACCAAAATGGAAACTGTTGCATTGGGTTTTTTTCCAAATGGCTGGAAGTAATTGCTGGGACTAATGGAGCTGCTGAATTGATTTTGTGATTCACCAACAGCTCCCTTCAGTCTCTAGGTCTGCTTGCAGGATAGTACTCCATCAACAGTATCAGTCCTTGATTTTCCAGGAAGCTCCCTGGGAATGCAGTGCCGGATGGCGCAGGTCAGGCTGGGAGGACAAGCGTCAGCTGTGGGTCTGTCCCTCCGTGTAGACCCTTCCTTCATGTGACCCCGCTCCATCCTGGAGCCCTGCCAGCCAGGGACCCCGCTCCCGTGCCTCTGCTCATGCTTGCACCCACCCTGGGCACCCTGACACCGGCTGCCCCAGCTGCATCCCCACATTTCCTCCTTGCAATTTCATGTTTTAATCTGTCCTGGCACTGGCAGCGTCACTGCGCCCTGATGTATCTTAGAAAAATATTCCTGTTTGGTGGCCCTGAGGCCTGGGGTTTTTTTGGAAAGCAGCAGGGAAATGGGCTTCCCATCACGTCTCCACTTGGGGTGCAGCAGTTGTAGGGACGAGGGGCTGGGCTGGGGGCAGGAGGCTGGCTCTGGCTCTATGGCTGGGCAGAGGGACCTGCACTGGGCTGCCTCTGGCTGTGCTGTGCTGGAGGCGGGCAGGTCTAGGGCAGCTGCCTAAATCCGTGCAAATTGGCAGAAAAAAAATAGCTGGGACAGCTCAGCACCTTGCAGACCTCTTCCTTTAGGGCTGCTGAGGTCCTCCCGCCTGGCAGCATCACCGTGCCATGCTCTGGATAAATTCAGTGCAACACCTCTGACCTGGCGAGCCCAACAGGGGTGATGGCTGGCGCTGGGCTCCCATGTGCCGGGTGCTGCAGGGGAGCTGCCCTCGTGCTGCTGCCAACTCCCCGGGCTTTCCATCCCATCCCTTCCACAGCCTGGGCTCCCACAGTGACCAGGACACCAGGAGCCCCTGTGCTGGGAAACAGCGGTTCGGCCACCTCAGCAGTGCCTCTGGGAGAGCAGGCTGGCTCCCGGGGGCTGCTCTCCTGGTACTGGGGGGGCTCTCCAGGTGCCGTCCTGAGCCGTACAGTTGCTGCATCGCCATCTGGAGTCTTTTCCACACTTTTTCTTGGAATCCAGCCCTTTGCTCTCTTAATCCCACTCAAGCAAATCTGAGGTGCCCCACTTCATTTTTAACCATCCAGTCCGGGGGGTTTCTTCTGGACGGGTCTTGCGGCAGTGGCACCGCTCCCAAAGTCCAGAGTATGGAGCCCAGGCTTCTCCTGCATGAGTTAAACTGGAAGAAGCCACACTTAAAATAGCAATATACAGGGATGTTCCCCCATAGGAGCCACATCCCTGGCAGTGGTGCAGCACTGGTGTGAGCGAGCTGGGGGACTCCACCCCCCCCCCCGGCCCCAGCCATGCCCCCTCCATCCCATTCCGGCCAGGCAGATGCAGGAGAGCACCTTCTGCAAAGCAAAACCAGAGCAGGCTTGCACTGATAAACTAAAGTATTAGCGGCACAGACTTGTTCCTTTTTTTTTTCTTTCCACTTTATAGTATATATGTTATCATTTAGTTATAGGCAGATCACTTCACTATTTACAGTACATGAGCGTAGAGATTCTACAGTCTTTTTGATGTAAACAAGTAACTCCACGGCAGGGGAGTCTGGAAAAAAGAAGCCAGTTCTGAAGTATTTACACAATTTAAAATAGAACTTTTATACCCACCAGATAGATATAGATAATACATTGAGCGATTTGGTTAAATTATCTATGAAACTATAGAATCTGACAATGTAAAAATACAAGAAAACGTTCTCTCGTTTTAGAAGGTAGACAGTTAAATCACACTAGAAATAAATCTCTTTTTTAAAAATAATAACAATAATAATAAAGGAAAGGCATAAGAATCCATGCCATCTTTTAAGGTTAAAGTATATTACATAAATAAGGACACAACGGAACGGAACTGGGGAAAAAAATTAAGTAAAATATAAAAAACCACTACCAATTAAAAAAAAAACAGACTAAAAACTTGATTTTTAATCACAGAGGGGTCAATTCTGCTAGTTTTACTTACTCTGCAAGTAGAAAATTGCAGAGTTAAGTAGTACTTACTCAGCATGAGGAAGGGAGGCAGAATTGGCCCCTAATAATTATTAGCAGTGTCCTTTTACTTAAAAAAAAAAGAAGAAAAAGACAGAATTTAGCTTTTTTTTTTATAAATAACAAAGCAGATGTGCCCCTTTTTAGGTGAAATTCTTACACCTTTCTCAAGAAATGCATCAATTTAATCTTTCTCTCTCTTTCTCACATGCATACACACACTCCCTCCCCAACTCCGTATTTACCACAGCGTGGCTCTCGGCTCGGTGCTGTGGCCGTGGCCGTGGGTGCTGCGGCCAGGCTGCCGCTGCCACCCCTGACCCCAGGGTGGGCGAGGGAAGAGGAATGAAACCCAAAGGCTGCATTTGGCTCTATATTGCTTGAGATTGTCGGGGATGGACTACGACGCTTAGAACAGAAAGGGTGTCAGGGCTCAGCTATGAACAACAATGTATCTCAGTATTCAGCATACTTCCAAAAAGAAAGAAAAAAAAAAAACAAAACAGAAAAAAAAAGAAAAAAAAAGTTCTGGTCTGCAATTGCAACACTCCTTTGCACGGACCAGTGCTGAAATCAGACACTCAAGACTGTAATGTTGTGACTGAGCTGCCACTTCGTGAAAGAAGATGTGCAGCCCAGCTAGCTGTGCTGAGTAGGAATTGGGACAAACCTTTTCTTTGGGGCAGCACTGAACCGAAAACCCGGGATTGTCCTCTGCGTTCAGCCCAGACACTCAGAAACATTTGCTCCTTCCTGCGGAGCCCCAGGGACCCACGGGATTCCCACCAGAAACCTGGTACCCCACCCTGAACAATGAGCTTTTCTGGGGCAAATCTGTGCAAAAAAAGCAAAGGGGCTTTTTTGTCACAAAACTCTTCACATTCAGCATTTCCCCACAGTACCTGCAGGGAACTACTGAGGGACATTCTATAGTTATATATTTTTAAAAAAATAAATCTCCTCCTTACTTATTGCCTACCGTAATATACCCTTTTGCTCCCAGTTTCTCTTTGAAGTAGCGCTCCTACCCACCCCGCAGCCCCGGCCCTCACAGGCGGCGGGGGGCAGCTTCCCGGGGCTGCCGTGGGGACCGGGGTGCAAGGGTTCCCTTTTCGGGGCGCCCAGCTCTGAGCTGCACCCACGCCTGGGCACGCACCTGCCACGATGCCACCGGCTGGGCGGGGCATAAAGCTAATCCTCGGAGGGGGTCGATCCCTGCGCCCCGGCCCCCGCAGCTCCCGCAAAGCGCTGGGTGCCTCTTACTTCCCCGGTGGTGCGGGCTGCCTCTCCCTGCGCAGTGCCCGGGCATTGCTTTCCTCCTGCCCCATTTCTCCATTAGCATCCAAAACAGTCATAGTCACAGGTCGCTAAGGGAGTGAGCTCTCACCTGCCCCTTGTGCCTGAGCCCTCCTTCCTGCCCCTTTGCAGACTCAAGCACTGTGAGCTACAGACACCTTTACAGTAAAAAAAAAAAAAAAAAAATCAAGCAGAAACTTATTTTTCACCACAAACCCTGCATGAGGAATTCTAAAGCCAGCAGACCTGTGCTTCTTGAGCTGAACACCCTCCACTCTCACCCAGTCCTAAAAGTCAGGGGAAGCCCCTGGGGCTGACAGCGCGTGCCCCCTGCTTTTCCCTGCTGCAGCGATGGGCTGGCAAGCACGGGCAGCAGCAGAGGGCTGCCCCAGCCACAGTTGTGCCTCTGTGCCTTGCACGCCTCTGTGCATAGTGCGTAAGTCCTGGAGAAATTTCTTGGGGGAGGAGGGAAAACAAACCATCCCAATTTAATGGAAAAAAAAAAAGAAAAAACCCCAAACCAAAAAAAAACAAACCACCCAACCCCACTTATAGGCTTCAGGCACCACAAAGACCACTTATTGCATCTCTTCCTACCCTACGGGTGCAGTACTGATCGGCTCTGTGCAGGACGAGCCCTCCCCTTCCAGAGCACCGGCCTTGATATCCAGAAGCCAGGCACGGGCAGGGGCTGCGGGACGACCCGGGGCGCCCAGCCGCAGGAAAACAATGGGAAATTTTGTATCTGGGTACACCAAAACCAATGCTTGGGAAGCGACTGAGTGATCCCCCAGGAGAGGGCTCCCCCCAGCTCTGCACTAACCCTTCCCCTCTGCCACGCTTGATGCATCCCCAGCGGGGCCCGGCCGTGGGGGCTCGGTGCCGCTGGCTGAGCGGGAGATGGAAGAATTCCACTTACTTTGCTTTTTTTTGTTGGTTTTTTGGATTGATCGTTTTCTGAAAAACATCAGCACAGCACAGGACAGTACTACCCACCCTAAATGTGTCGCTATATACATTCTACATAAGCTCTATAGCAATCACATGTAAACATCATCGTTGTGAGGAAATACTAGGACAGAAAAAGGCAAAGCTACAATGAGGCAATTGCCAATAGCAGATGCTCAGTCTCGGCCAGAGCGACTCGTGTTTGCTAAGGTGGGATGACAAGTGGGGGGAGCTCGTGGCAGGAGAGATGCCGAACCTCGCTGCTGAGACTGCAATGGCACGAGGACCGTTCCCTGACAGCGATCGTCGCCGGCGGCAGATTGGGGACCCGCAGCTCAAACCCCACAGCGGCCCGTGGGCCCTCGCGCTGCCGGGCTGGTCGTCGTCAGAACCACGGCTCCCTCAAAAGCGGAGGGAAATAGCCGGGTAACAGTGCTGGTATCGGCGCTGCCGGCATTCCTGCTCCCGCCAGAGACCAGCTGCACGCGTGGCCCCGGAGCCAAGGGCCACCTCGGCAGCACGCAGGCTCTCGGCATTGCACCTCAAGCAATTTCAGAGGCTTTGGTCACGCTCCCTGCAAGACGAAAGAGTACCCACGCCAGGGAAATGAGAATAAAACCCCTAAGTCATGTTGAGGGGAGACCCCAGGAGACTCTAATCTATCTATTGGCAGAGTTAAGGCTATAATATTCTATCTACATAGGATGGCTGAATCCCTAGTGGTCCCTGGGCCTGAAAAATAAATGGAGACGATGGCGATGGCTTGAGGAATGCAGCCAGATTCCCGCTCCCTCAGGAAAACAGTGCCTCTGGCCAGCGCGTGGTGGGGTTTGCTCCAGCCGGTGGTGGGCTCTCTCCCCCTCCCTCTTTGCCCGGAGATGGAGGGCAAGTTTGCAAGCAGATTTTGTGGGGGTGCTGCTTGAGCACGCTTTAAATCCAGCACTGCCAGGCAGCCCCAAGGGCCCCCAGCCAGAAGCAGAGCGGGCAAGCGTGCCATGGGGCACTGGTGGGCATGGGGGACAGATCCTGGGTGCCAACTGGGTGCTGGGGAAGTGTATGGCTTATCAGGTACTGGGCAGAGCGCAGGCAGGGTGGGCGTTCAGCGCGGCTGCCGTGCCCCGCTCCTGCCTCCCTGGATTTTGGGCTGGCTGCCGGGCAGGGATCACAGACAGATCTTCTCGCCCCGCTCGCTTTGCAGGGGGTGGAAGCGAGCAGGGAGCAAGCCGCTCGGCCTGGCCAGTCTCCCAGCTGCCCAAGGAGCCGGAGAGAAGCCAGCTCCCTCGCAGGGACGCGGAGGCATCCATCCCCCAGGCTGTGCCGGCAGGACCCGTCGGATCAAGCCTGGCCGGCTCTGGCCACTCTCTCCTGGCTCCAAAGGCAGCGGAGGGCTGGAGCAGCGCTGGCAGCCCCCCGGGCAGTGCATCCTTTTACCACCCCTCTCCTTCATGCCTGCAAAGCTGCCCGGCCCCACAGCAAGAATGGCACGGGGCTGGCGTGCCCCACCGCCCGCCGGCTCCATCACGCACCAGGACCGAGCTCAGCATCTGGGTCCCGCGACCCAGGCGGGCTGGGGGCTGGAGGGGCTGGGGGACTCGGGCCACGCGAGCAAGAAGAATGGCTTTGACAGCAAAGTGGGTGACCCCGATGCGACTGCCGAGCACCCCGGTTTGCCGGCAGGGAAGGCGGGTGCCTCCATGGCCGACAGGTGAATGCTGGCTCCATGACTCTGCTCTGACCCCCCATTTGCTGAGTGGCAAGTGCCTCATTACAGTGCATAGTTAAAAAATCAAGGAAGCGGTACAATAAATCTGAATTACAGTACATCTGAGCCATAAATACATTTTTTAAGTATATACTTTTTTTTCTCTTCTTCTATTAAAAATTAGTTTATAATCCTGATTCTATTCACAATTAACAATTTCATCATCACACACTACGGACAAAAAAATGTTATGGTGAACACAGCTGCAACTCCGCGGCGGGAGCACCGGGGGGGCCAGGAGGGGGGAGAGGGGGTGGGGGGCTCCTAGGCTCACCCTAAAACAACCAGTCAGAAGCGGGGGGGGCTAACGTGTGGCAGTGAGACATCAACACCATGGGGACTCACAGACAGAAGCAGCTTTGTTCAATGTAAACATCGATCGGAAGGGACAGCAGTCTCTCTCTCGTGCGTGCGTGCTCTCGCTCTCTCGCTCTCTCTCACTTTCCATAGACTGAATAATTTCTTTGAAAACGTAAACATATTGGAAGTGCCTTGACTGAGGTATTGAGGTATTCCTCCAAGGTTAAGGCTGTTACCGATGCAGGCTTAGCTGGGCCTCCTGCAGCAAGCTGTCGAAATCCATGGTCTCGTACTTGCTTTTCACTGGAGCTGGGGAGGACTCCTCCACGCTGCAATCTGGGAACGGCAGGGATACAAGGCAGATGGGTCAGGGAGCAGGGCGCTAGGCACGCTCGCTGCCTGGCGAGGAGGAAAACTGAGGCACGCCAGGGCACTGCTTGCTCCCCCGCTACCGGCATGCTGCATCCCGGCACCGCAAAGCCAGCCTGGCCGAGGCGGTGATGGCGAAAGGGAACGGGGACGGTGCTGCCTCTCCCTCATCGACAAGGAGCTGTTGGGCAGAGGGGTTGTAGCGGTGCCCAGCCCGGCAGGTCACACACCACAGACACCCCTTTCCAGGCGCGCAAAAATCTGCGGGATGCAGCTGAGTTCTGAGGTGCTGACACAGGCTGTCCCCGCAGAAGCCGTGCCGGTCATGGGGAGGAGGTTGCCTGCCTGCAACCCAGCCGTCGGTCAGAAGCTGAACAAGCAGTGCCACCGCAAAGCCTGGGAAATTCAGCAAATGCCAGAAATAAGGCTGCCTAATTTAACAGCAGCTTTTGGGTGTATATTTTTGAACGAGCCATGAATGGCACGGTTGCATTTCACCTCTGCCTGTGGGCTTTGCCTCTCATCGTGCACCAGGGCGAGCAGGGTTTTAGGAACGAGCCAGGCTGTGCAATACGGGGCTGACTGCTGGCCTTGCAGCAATCTGCAGGTGAGGAGCACTGAGGGAGGTTCTCTTATGCAGGGGGGCAGCTCTGGCCCCCCTCCCCGCAGCACTGCGCAGCCACGTGCCAACATCTTCATCATGGGGTGCTATCTGTTACCTATCTTCTCTGTGCCCAAAATGAGAGGGACTTATGTAGATGAACATGGGCATTTGCGCCCACAACCAAAGTCAGAGGGATTGCTGCTCTGAGCAGATGAGATATTATAAGGTGCTAAAAGATCAAGCAGTACTTGTGTCAGACTGGGCATCTACAGATAAGTCAAGACTTAGGGCTTTATTTTTTGGGCCTCAGTCTCTCACGCATGAAGTGGGATATTAGAACCACTTCACCCCCTGCAGAGGGTACAGAAATAAATGCCCCGTGTTCGTGAAACACCTGAAGATCCCAGTCACGAGGGCTGAGCGAAGCCTGGATCACAGTTCTCTTGCAGGACTAGCACAGGGTTTCACTCCTGTCCCTCAGCTCAGGCTGCAGCCCTACCACCCAGGGAGGGACGGGGTCCAGCAAAACCCCGGCTAATGCTGTTGCCCAGCGAGACAGGAGGTCTTGCAGAAGCCCATACAGCACAGAAGGAGTTAATGCGACCACAGCACATTACAGTGCCATCATTTTGGCTCAAAAGTGCACGTGCAGTGTAGTGAATCTGTCCTGCAGAGCAGCAAACCACCCAGATCACCTCTTGGGCTAATGAGATGTGGCTGACTGCTTTCTCTAATGACTGGGAAGGGACTTCTCTGCTGGAAAGCATCCAGTGCTGTGGAGAAATGCAGCAGAGACAGGATGGGCTGTGGTCAGCTGAGACCCAGCAGCCCTGGGGCGTGATGCTATGTTTTGCAGCCAACACACTCTGGGTCCTCACGCCAGTTGCTCTTCTTCTCTCCCCCCAGTTTCCCAAGCCATCTGACTGAGCTAAGAGCAGCTACGTGAGCCGTGGGAGAGCCGGTGGGCTTTTCTTGCAGGCTTTAAAGAGGTTTAGGATCCTTGCGTGACTAGGTTTCAGCAGCGCAATGTGCCATTACAGCTCTGTGCTGATAAACGAGATGATTTGGAAAAAGCAGCTCCTGCTTTCTTACCCAAGTCAGTGTATCTGGTCCAGACGAAGTGCCCGAGGCCACCAGAGCTGAGCTGGAACGAAGGCTCGTTCCTCTTCCTTAGCGAGGTGCCATTCTTCAGAGATAAGGCGGCATGCTCTGAATACCGGTAGGTGATCAAGCCATATTTATCCCCCCTGAGCAACCAGAGAAAGAATTCAAGATGCGATGGGCCCCGCAGCCCCTCTGACGTGGCTCTGCCCAGCACCGTGCCCCTGGCTCTCCATCCTGCCATGTCCCTCCATGCTGCTGCCCCTCCATCCCACCAGCCCTCCATCCCACCAGCCCTCCATTCCACTGTCCCTCCATCCCACCGCTCCCCACCTTGCCCTTGGACCTGGGGACACACTGCATCTCCTCGCCCAAAGCGCCAGGACCGTGGGCTCGGCTGACCGAGGGGGTTGGCGTGACACGGAGCACTTCACCCCACCGGCACAACCGCATCACTCGCACGTGCACATCTGGATGCAGGGGTGACCCTGCGCTGCCTGGCAGTGCTGATGCTGCCTGTGGAAGAGGGTTTGTCTGTAGCCACTGGAGCCCCGGACCGCAGCTCGCTCCCCACCCACCTGTTAGTCCTGGACAGGACCTGACACTCCACGATTTCACCAAACACTTCGAAGCGTTTCTTCAGTTCACTGGAGCTCATGCTGCTGGAGAGGTTTTTGATATACACCACACGGCCTTCCCCCTGGCAAAGCAAGCGAAAGGTTTCAGGCTCCGGGATCCTGCACCTCGGGGCTGCTGATGGCTACTGGAAATGTGGGGCCATGGAGGAGTCCCTGCAAGCCAGCACCGGGAATCAGGCTGCAGCGGGGCAATACCACCGCGGGCACAGCCTGACACCTCCAGGGTCTGGCTGTCTCCATTCCAGCTAGCTCACAGGTGTCACCCCCAGGACACCACTGCTGCAGGGGACAGCCATATCCAGGCTGAAGCAGCCACCGCCCTCTTCTTCTCTTTTAAATTTCCCCTGCATTCCTGCAGCTTTTTCATCTTCTTCTGCTGAAGATACCAGGAAATATTCCCAATAATTGCTAGGGGCAAAATTCAATTGCGTTGCAGGAAAAAAATGCCAGAGGGGCATGTGTGAGCATGTGTGTGTGTGTGTGTGTGCGCGCGCACAACAGTACAGAGGACAAAGTTATTTCCCCGCACGCCCACCCCCCACCCGGCTCCCACCCATGGGCACACGCCGGGTTCCCAGTGCACAAGGCTGCTGCTGCGGCAGGACCGCATCTGTAACGGCTGAGCAGCTTCAGGGATTCCCCAGCTCACTCCGCTAATTGCCAATGCCAACTGCGCTGAAGCACCGGCATAGGATGCTCTGGGCATTTCTGGGCCAAGGACTCCGCGTATTGCCAATTGCCGGCAGCTTCCGCTTCACGTTGGGTTTTTCTCTCCCCGCTCCATCCCCATGGCCTTGTTTAACACTGGCCTCGCACCAAGGGATGCTCAAGCCAGGGCTAATGGGCTCCACTGCTGCTTTTCTGGAGTGGGAGATGAACTGAGGGCTGGGGATTGCTTTGTCCCAGCGTGGGGTCCCCGCTCACTTACGATGGCCTTTTCCCGTCTCTTCTCCAGCTGGCCCCGGTGCCCGCTCCCGCCCTGACACTGCTCGCTGTTCTCACACCTGGGAAGCGAGGGAGAGGAGGTCAGCCCGGGGGGTTGGGGGCATCCAGTGGGGAAAGCTTCAAACATCAAAGAGAAGCTGAGGCACGCAGTGTCTGCAACAGTGGGCAGGTGGGCACTCCGGAGCACTGGCAGCCGAGGAGAGATGGGGGTCTGGAAACACTGGAAAGGACACTGGAAAGTCCTTTCTGATAGATGGCAGAGGGGGTTCCCAGCTGGCACTCACCCCTTCGGCTCCTGTCCGTGCCCCATTGCTCCCAGTTCCACGGAAACCCCTGGCTGCTTTGCCCCAGTGCTGCTTTCTCTGGCCATGGCTGGTGTTTGCAGCAGCTGCTGATGTAGTACTAATTATTTCTATAGTTTTTCTTTCATTAATTAGCATCTTTATCACTTGGGCCATCAGAGCAGAGACAGCCAGAGCTGCCACGCACTGGGGCAAAAACGCAGGGGGCAAGAACAGTCCCAGGTGCCCTCCCCACGGCCCCTCTGTACCTGAAGGTGCGTCTGCTTGCGGGTGATCGGGACCGGCAGCACGAAGACCCTGAACTGGACCTGCTCCGGGAACAGTAATGCAAAGTGGTCCTGGAAAGGGGGTTTCTCCGCAGGCACAGCTTGGTGTCACCGTGCTCCTCCTCCTCCTCCTCCTCCTCTTCCTCCTCCTCCAAGGGGGAGCCGCTCTCACTGCAGCTGTCTTCAAAGACAGTGTCATACTCGGGGGTCTTGCAGAAGACCATGTCCTCGTCATCGAGAGCACTGTCCAGAAAGCCAAAGTGCTTTGTTAAGCTGGCTCTGATCTCCTGGTCTCTCAGCTGCTTGACGCCGTCCTTCCACAGCATCTCGCTGCCCGCCTCCTTGCCGCCGAGGTCCAGCCCCTGGTAGTGGGCGGCCGGGACCCTCCTCTTGTGCTCTGTCTCCACCTGGCCCGGGGGCTCCCAAGACTTGAGCACCTTCCTCTGCAGGGCGGCCTCGGGCTTCAGCACCTGGCAGTAGTCGTGGTCCCCGAAGGAGCGGGAGAAGGGCCGCTTGAGCACGCCCTGCTGCTCGGGGAGCACGGGGCGCCCGACGGCTCGGCTGAGGTGGGCGAAGAGCTCCGTCCTCTCTGGGTGCTTCCTGGGGGCTTTCCGGGAGGCTGCTGCGTCCCCTGCGCCCCCAGGGCTGGGGGCCGTCCCGTCCTCCTTCCCTGGCTCCTGGGGGATGTCTGGCTTGTACAGGTCCTCCTCGGCGGGCTTATACGGCGGAGTGGTGGGCGGCGTGAGACCTGAACCCCCCCGAACAAAGGGCAGGAGTCAGCTCTCTGACCCCGCCGTCCTGCCCTGTCCCACCCCAGCGCCTAGGCTGCACCAGGGGTTGCGAGGGAGGAGGCTGCTCAGCCCCTGGAGCCTCATCCATCCAGCAGCACGTGAGGAAAAAGAAGGATGCCTGATCCCAGCAGGGACCAGAGGACCCTCCCTTCCCTCCTGTCTCATGCAGGGGCCCCCTGAACAGCCCCCATCCCAAACATCCCCCTGAGCTGCTCGCAGTGCTCGGATGCGGAGGCAGTGCACTGGAAGTCTCCTGCGTTCGTGGTGCAGAAGGGGGTTTCTGGGCCAGGGATGAACGTGCCCCCTCGGCCTGAGCTGGTGACTCCAGGCTGAATTTAGGGTATATTTGCCCCCTTCCAGGGAGGATTTTTGCAAAATTAAAAAATTAAAAGCCCGTCCTACCTGCTGTCCCACACAGCTCCACCGTCAGCATCGGCTCAAAGTTTCTCTTCCCAAAGGTTGGGTCACTGGAGAAGAGCAGAAAATAAGGAGAGAGAAAGTGTTTAGGTGAACCACAGTCCCAAAAACCAAAGGGAAGCTGAGAAAACGCTGCCTACAAGCAAACCCTCCCACCATGGCTAGTGCCTGGCAGACTAACCCCACGGAGGGGTGCAAGGGGCAGCCGGGCGAGCAGCATGCCCTCCCCATCCCAGCCAGAGCTCCGGGGCATGTTGCCCCTGGCATGCAGAAATGCCCTGCCCTCAGCCTGGGGCTCTCCGAGCTCCTTGCACCCGAGCGATGGCCGCAGCTCCCCACAGCCCCGCGCTCAGCTGCATGGCTCAGTCTGCTCTGCAAAAGCCGCTTTGCTTGCTCACTGCAGATGCATGCCCAGCCAGACAAAGCGAGGCGGCTTTCCAGTCCCAGCGCAGTTCATTTAGCCCCACGCGCACTTACGTTTGTGCCAAGGACAGCGTGAGACACCTGGGTGTTTCTGAAAGGCAGGGAGAGAAGCAGGGTTACCAGCGGAGCTGTGCTCCCTCCAATGCCCGCAGCGCTTGCGGTGGGAGCTGCGGCCCCTCTGCCTGCCCTGGCCTGGCAGGGGGCTGGGGACGGTGGGCTTTGCCTGCCTGCGAGGCAGCAGCATTCGCGGGAGGGCTAACACTGCCAGGATCGAGCCATTCGTGCTCACAAAGCGCTTGCGGATAGCTGCGATTTTGGGGCACTGGTGCAGCTGAACCGTGGTGCCCACGCACAGGGTGAGTCCGCGGGGAAGGGGGACATGGAGGGATGGGGCAGCCCGCTCCCTGCTGGGTTAGCACTACACTGACTCCTTCATCTCGTTATAAGGATGGGGAAACTGAGGCAGAAGGCCCCTATGGATCGAAACAGCACCCCAAAACCAGAACAGGCCCCCCAACTCCCCATGCATGGGACCCCACAGCCAGCTGGCACATGGGTCAGGGCTCGCCTGTGCTTGGGGCTGCTCACAGCTTCACCGCCAGCTGAGCGCCGGGCGCCTGGCCGGCACTGCTCGCCCACGGCAGGGACGGCACGGGCAGCGCGGGTGCACCGGGGAGGGGTGAGCAGAGTGGCAGCCCCCGGCCCCCCTCACCTGCTTGCTCCAGGAGGGCACAGCGCCGGCTCTCAGTCCCGTCACCCGCCTCGCCGTCCCCCGGGGAGCCCAGGGAGAGGGGCTGGGGCTCTGCCGGGGGTGCCGTGCCCCCCACCTCCACTTCGGCCGCAGGCTCTTCGGCGGAGAAGCCCTCCAGCACCGGGCACGGTGCGGGGTCTCTGCAGACCAGGGCCTCCCGGGGGCCGCGGCCATCCCCTGCCTCCCGGGGGACGGAGGGCTCGGGGGGCGGCTCGTCAAGGAAGGAGAGCCAGTGGCCGAGCTCGGGGTTGAGTCTCTTGGACCGGCGGACGGCGTAAACGGTGCTCTCCTGCTTGCGGGCCACTTTTCCTGCGGCTGCGCCCGGGGTGCCCGCACGCTTCCCAGCATCGTCCTCGAGGCCAGCTGGCTCCCGCAGTGCCTCTGCCTCGGCCCTGGGGCTCTGCCACGGCTCACCCTTCTCCGGTGCCGTTTTGGCTCTGGATATGCAGGTCCCACCGGCATCCTCCCCATCCTGGGCTGGTGGCACAGGGGAGCGGGAGCCAGGCGGCCGGGCCAGGGCGGCGTACACGGGCTTGCCCAGGCGGTATGGCTTGCTCACATCGCACAGCAGGTCCCGCGCCAGCAGCTCCTTCAGGATAGAGAAGGATGCTCCGGGCTTCTTGCATCCCCCTGCCGCCTGCCAGGCGCAGCCCGGCCGGTTCTGGGCACTGCCGGGGGGGCCCGGCTGCGCGGGGCAGTCCGGTTTGGCTCTTTTGAAGGGGCTGCTGCAGGGCTGGGGCTTGGCGTCGGCGGCATCGCGGCTGGGCAGCTTCCGCGGTGGCAGGCAGTAGGTGTGCATGTAGCGGATGAGCTCCACCACCGAGTGCATCTCCCCCTCACAGGAGAACTGGCTGCCGGAGCCATCCTCCCCCGAGGAGGGGGGGGTCACCGAGTCGCCGGAGCTCAGCGAGTCCTCACTGGAGTCACTGTCATCCTCGTGATGGGCGCAGTCGCCCGGGGACGGGTGGTGGCGGCCGCTGGGGCACTCTTCAGGTGCCCGGGGGGCTTTGGTCTGGGGGCAGGGAGCGGTGGAGGTGAGGTGCCGGTGCAGCTCGGTGCAGCTGCGGCTCTGCGCCTGCGGGACGCTCGCCCTCCTGTCCCGGGGACCCTCCACCTTTAGAGAGGAGAGAGGAGAAAGTCACACACTGTCAGTCACGACCTGACACAAGTACCAAGCACAGGGGGAGAAGCCCCCCGGGCCGACAGAGCCACCCCACATCCTCGAACCCCCGGTTCCAGCCCACCAGCATCCCGACGTGCCTGGGGGTCAGCCCCACACCCCAGCAGGTTTCCAGTGGTCATGCGGAGCTGGCAGCCCAACCGCCCCGAGCGCTGCCCCTCCAGCAGCCGGCACGCAATGATGCTCCTTCTCGCCAGGAGGGATTTGCTGCTCTTCCCAGGCAATCTAATTTGCTGGGCCTAATGCACCGCACAATTACCATTAGCCAAGTAGAAAAATCTTTGATGGCAACTTCTGCTGGGTTTCAGGAGATTAGCTTAAGTGACAGGGTCGGCTCTGCAGCTCGGCATGCAGCTCTCCCTGGCTGATGGCTCCCGGCTTGGGCTGTGAGTCAGCGGGGAGGGGGGAGAGGGGGCGGCCAGGGAGCACGCAAGGCTTTCACAAACCGGTGCTCAGGGAAGCTGGGAGAGGCCTGACCCCACTGGGTCCAAATGAGATCGAGATGTTTCGCAGCCCAGCACAAAGCCTGAAGGTTTTGCTGAAGCCGGACTGCACAGCCCCTGCGCAGACAGGGATGGGAACACCGCGGTGACGGTCCCCGCCTGTCCCCAGCCCCTGGCCCAGCTCAGGGGCTGCCCACGGTCCCCAACACCATCCTTTGGTGACCTCCTTTAGGATGGCTCCCAAGAGGGGGGCGCCGGACGGGCTCGAGCTCTGCCCGCCGAGAAAGTACCTTTGTGCAGGGCCGTGCGGGTCGGGATTTAGGGGTCCCCGGGCGCCGGGCGCTCCCGTCCCGCTGAGCCTCGCAGCTCGGAGGCACGTGCGATGGAGAGAGGAGCAACTTCTTCAGCTGCAAAGAGAAGCGGCAAGAAAAGGAGTCGGCATCGCAGCGAGGGCAAGAGAAAGTGCCGGTGGGGCTGCAGCCCCCCGGCTCATGCCTGCGCTAGGCAGGTCCATTGCTGAGCATCTGACCCAAAAATGGGGGAGGAAAAATAAAAAGGCAGGGAGGTGTTTCCCCCACGGCTGCGGGGCCAGGCGCCTGGCCACGCACAGCCCTGAGGGGGTTGGGGCTGTCTCCACAGCATTCACCCACGTCCCCAGGGACCCCCAAGCAGGTCAGGGAGGTGGGAACATAAGGGAATTTACTTCCCAGTGGCATCCCTGCTCCCGTCAGACACACAGGAGCTGTCGTGGCATCCAAACTTCTCACTCCATCAGTTCTGCCTTTAGGTTACAGAGACTTTACATTGGCATGAGTGACAGGTTTGGACAGCTCGCTTGGGTCCCCGTGCAAGGCTCATTTAGCTGAAACATCCAGATAGGGCCTCGACTCATTAATGAGCTTTCAAGGCGTTTTGCAGATGCAAGCCCCTGTGGGACCTGTTGAGGATCTTCCCCAACACGCTCTGTCAGGATCACGGGCGGTGGGAGCGGCGTTTTCCCTGGGTTACCCACAGTGCCACCACTTCTGATGGCAAGGTCAGCGTAACATTTTTCTTCTGCTCAAAACCATTTTTTGGTTAGGGGGAAAAAAACCAAACTCCACACCCAGCAACAACATTTCATATTCCGCCCGTGTCGCGCTAACAACCGAAGGCGACAACAGCTCAACAGCAAGACGACTGCGTAGGCGCCGGGGGACTGCACGGAGGAGACAGATCTGGGGCTCCCGCGCTGGCCGGCGGGCATGGAGCCCCGGGGCGGGCGCGGGGGCTTTTAAGGGGCAATAGAAATAAGGGGTGCCCAGGTCAGGGTCTGCCGGGAAACGTCAGCCGGGGCACCCACAGCTTTAGGCGTGCAGCTCCTGTTGGTGCGAGCAACCAGCACCTTTCCCCCCCCACCCCTGCAACGTATACATCCTATATATACACATACATATTGTGTGTGATATATACCCCCCCGCGCAGGGCGTGGGCGGTGGAAATGCACGCTCTCACCACTGGATGTCACTCCTCCCTGCCACAGCCCCGGTTTTTGGGGAGACCTCGGGGCCAGGCTGGGGGTCCCTGGGGGGGGACCGTGAGCCCCAGGAGGGAGTGGGCTGGGTGCCCCTGTGCCAGGGGATCTCCCGAGGACGGCGGTGGTTTGCAGCAAATGCTGCCAGTTAGTCCTGGCCAGGAGGGGGAGCAGGGCTGGAGCCCCAATATTGCGGTGAACCAAGAGGGATGCTCCAGTCACGAAATCTGTAGGGGCTGGAGGGCACGCAGCCCCCGAGGGGGTTGTGGTGGAAGGCGTGGGGGGGTCAAACCCTCCCGCTGAAAGCTGAGGGCATGGGCTCTCTGACACCCCGGCCAAGCCCCCGCTGTCCCTCCTGCGAGAGCAGCGGGGAGCTCGGCCCCGAGGCAGAGCCGGGAGGGAGCAGCCACCGTTGCCCATGGGCACGGGGCTGGGATGCGCTAGGGAGAGCCCCGGGCAGCCCCACATCCGCACGTCCGATTAAAAGCAGGTGTGGGTCTTGCCAAAGCAGCCCCCACCCCTTTGACACCCGCTCCCACCCCTTCAGAGATATATTTGTATACACAGAGCTTGTTCCCGTGAGGATGGTGATGGAGGTGACAGCAATGATGCGGAACATGTATACGTATACAATACAAGTATATGCTTTGGTATTGACGGTTAAAGAGAGTTTTAAGCCTAGAATGAAAAAATTCAGACCTTTGCTTCCTATCATACCCATGCAGCCGGCTTATCAGGGGCTCATCCAAATCCACCTTAAACAGTAGGAAGTGGGTTCTTACTAGAGACAGCTCATCAAACTCGGGGGCCGGGGGCGGCCCCCCCGTGACCGGGGCGGTGGGTTTGGGGGAGGGGGCAGGCGAGGTGTAGGCATGGTTGAGCGTGTCCCCCTCTTCCATAGTTCGGAAGGCAGCCAGGCCCATGTCATCTCCCTGTATATCATCCAATGTCTCGGTGAGGGCTGCCAGCAGCGCTTCATTCTCGCTGTCTATTATCTGAAAGGAGCAGGCAGAGAAGAGAGGGGGAGTTAGGCTGGGCAGAGGGACTGGGGGATGCTGGGCAGGGGGGAAGAGGGGCCGGCAGTGCCACACCAGCACCCACACTTCCCAGTGACCCTGCAGGGGACCTGGGAGAGCTTTTCCCCAGCACAGCACTAGGATCAGGACGAGAGAGACCCAACTGGAAAAGGAGGATCAGTCTGTCCCCCTGCACCCCCAGCAGGAATATAGTGAATCAGAGCATCTTCTCTCCCAATAGTCGCCTCCACTCCACCATGAGGCAAAGAGCAGCAGATAAAGGATCTGTGATTAAAAGGCTCCTTGCCCAAATCCTCCTGACTCTGGGCTGCAAGTCCCCCCAGTGCTGGCTATCACAGCGCTGCTGAGCGGGGCTGGGAACAGCATCCAGCCGGGATGGGAGCCCAGGGAGGGGGCAAGCACAGCCCCCTGCCTTCTGCAGGGCTGGGGAGGCCCGAGAGGGCACGGCTGGTTATTCGCAGCTCTCCTGATGGGGAAGGCAAATAAAATGTGAAGAGCCGTAAGCTCAGCCCGGGGCTGCCAAGTGGACAAGAGGGCACGGCCCCCTGGGAGGGCACAGGGGAAGCTCAGCCCGGGCTGCACCGCTGGCCACATGCCACAGCTTGCAACAAGCAGTGTGGTTTTTGTTTTCACTGTGTTTTCAAACACAGGCACCTCCAGCTCAATGGGGGCTCTCAGCCCTCACGCTTAAGCCGGCTGCGCCAAGCGCTCTGCAAGGGACCCTACCAACAGAGCACGGCCCCCAGAGTGAGATGGGCCTTATGTTACAGCTCCCCTGATCTATTCTTTTTGGTGAACGGCATGATCTGGGGATGCTGATGGGAGATTTGTGAGTGTCTGGGGCTGCGCCAGGGCTGCGCTGGGCCAGGCAGGGCCACGGGCTGCTCCTGCCTCCGACCTGCCCACTGCCCCGACATGCCCCCTCGGGCCCCTCTTTCCATCTGGGCTTTGCCTTGGCTGACGCACCTCCAGCCCTCCCAGTGCCCTCCCAGTCCCACACAGCCCCACGAGTCCCCCTCCAATCTGGAAATATGCTGCAAAAGCCCAGAAGAGGATGCAGAAGCTGAGAACGGCTGAAGTGAGCCAGGAGTTCCTTCTTTTCGGTCCTCCTCCATCATATTCTGAATGTAAACCATGTCCAACAAGAAGCAGGCTACCATCAGCTATAAAATTAGCACAGGGGTAAATTCAGGCTCCCAAGGAGGACTGTTGACTGCACACAGCCTCCTGTGTTTCTCTCATCTTGTTTGAAAATTACATATCTTTTGTTCTGTGCCCTAACCTTGCTCACAGTTACTAGAGCAGGCTCCAGGGAAAGGCAGCAGGATGCTCCAGTTTTGGCTCTGTTTCTTTTCCTCCTGTTATTGGCATGAGACTGCTGTGCATACAAGTTCAGTGGGATACATTTCATCATACTCCACTGCTCCTAATGGGCCTGTCTTTTGCATTTCTTTTCTGTTTATCTTTTCCCCAGGAAGTTCAGCGGAAAATATGCATCTCGTGATGAAGGTCCCTCAGCTGGACTGGACCATTTTCAAGCACAGCATCAGCACAGCATAAAAGCCAGAGGGTTGTTATTATGGCCAGGTTAGAAAATATTGGGGCTTTTTATTTTTTTTTCCCTTTGTTTAAAAACAAATCCTCCTCCCTCCCAAAATGTAACCCAGAGTTGGTGACTAGCAGGCACCAGTGGGTTGCAGCCTCCTTGTCCGAGGGGGTAAGGGCCTGGGTGCTGCTCAGGAAGGCACAGAGACCTCAGGCCTCGAGGATGGGGCACATCCAGGGCATGGCATGAGTTTTGGGAAAGGCGAGCGAGCTGCCCAGCCTGCTCTGTGCCCGGTCCCCAGGCAGGCTCCACAGCTCCCTGCCTCCAACCTGCCTGAGCTGTGCTCACAGCCCTGCCCTGGCACCACAGCTCCATGAGCTGCTCAGCTCTTCTGCAAGGAGAGGCAAAAACAGTGCTGAGAGACAAGGACCAGCCCTGCCTGTACCCGGGAGCATCCTCTGCCCCGGCACTGCTTTGCACCGCACGGTCCCGGGTGCCAGCACAGTGATGGGTCCATCTCAGCACAAAGGTGAGGAGAGAAACCAGCCGCCCTCTGTCAGAGGGAACCCAGCCCTAAACACAGGGAGGATGCCAAAGCTGGAGAGCCAGGGAAAAGGGCTGCTTTCTGCTCCTGGGAAATAAACAATCCTGCCCCACACCACAGCCCTGAGACCCCCACACTGGCGCCCTGGCACACCCTGCCATCCCGGGAATAGAACAGGACGCGCTGCACACCAGCTGTAATTCCCTTTTAATAATACATCACAGGAGGGCTGGCTCAGCAGCCCTCCTCTGCTCGTCCATCTCCTCATTAGCCTTACTCTGCTTGCCCCATTTAGAGCCGGCGTGCAAATTAATGGAGCACTAATCAGCTGGGGAGGAGCTATTAATAGTTGTGTGTGTGTCCCCTCTTCTTCCTTCCTTTTCCCCCTCCCCTGCCCTCCCCCTGCCTCCGTCCTCGGGTCCCCTGTGCCAGGAGGATGGGGGTACCTGGAAGAGCTCGGAGTCGTCGGTGCTGTACTGGCTGGAGTCGGTCTCCGAGTGCTCCCCGCACCACTGCAGCTCGCTGAAGCAGCCGGCTGAGTCGAAGTCGCTGGCATCCAGCTGAGACAAATCAATCTCGGGGAAGTCAGAGTAGAGGTGCTCCTCGCCAGACACCTCGTACTGGGGAGAGAAGAGAAAGGGGGTGGGTGAGCCCACCGCCATGCCAGGAGGGCAGGCAGCAACAGGCAGCAGCAACCACCCAAGGAGACGACCGCTCTCCCGGCGTGCTGTTGCTTCCCCTCGAGCCCATTACTCAGACCCTCTTTCGAATAAGCTTTGGCAAGTGGCTCCAGGAGCAATTACACAGCAGTGCAGAGCACAGAGAGCACCTCTTTACTGCGCATCTTGCAAATCGGTTTGCACAGCCTGGCACTGGCACTGCTGGTTACTGAAAGCTGCCCCACGACTGCCACAACCCCCCCCCTTGTGTCCCGTGCCATGGCAGGTGTCAAAACAGCAGCATCTACATTGGAAGAGCTTCATCTCCTCCGGCGAGCAGAAGCTCAGGGCACAGCACAGCCACCCGGACTGTAGCAAAGCCGCTGCTGGTGCTCTTAGGGGGAACTGAAGCCATTCCTGCCTTCGGTGCCCTAAGGGTGACATCCAGGGTTATCCAGCTGCCCTTGGGATCAGCGATAACAGAGCGAGGCAAGAGACTTGGGCGCACGTGAGAGCAAACCACGGGGCCAGGCTCCGGTGGGCAGCCTCACGCCCGGTCAGCCTGGCTGCTCCACACCCCGTCCCCGTCCCCGTCCCCCCCTCATGGCACTGAACCACTCGGGGCCAGTCCCTCCGGGGAAGCTGCACGTCCTGCATGTCCCAAGGCACTGCCAAGGCAATACAGACCCCGGTCCCCGCATCGCACACGCAGGATGAGAAAAACAGCACGGGAACGAATCAATGTCCCGGGGCACATGGGGTGATGCGAGCTCTAAGAACCGAGCTAAAAATCTCCATTTAACCACAGAAAGGAGCTGGGACCTGCCCCGCTTCTGCCTGGCTCCCAGCCGCTGCCCAGCCACAAAGCCCTGCGGCTGCATCCAGCACCCATGGGAGCGAGGGCTGGCACCCGCGCAGCCCTGCCTGCACCGCCGCTCGCTGCCTGCACCGCCGCTCGCTGCCTGCACCAAGCCCTCGGGTCCTGCTTGGTTTTGCCGCTGGTGTCCCGGTTCAAACGCAGAGGGGAAAGGTCTGGTGTGACTCCTCCCGGTATTGGCTGCCCGGGGGGAGTTTTCTGGCGATGAGGGAAGCAAGTTTATTTACAGAGCAAATGGATTTTGGAGCAGGCAAACGTCTGAGCATGTGAGAGAGGCTGGAGGGGCAGGAGAACATGGGGGCCTCCCCTCCTGAAGTGCCCTGGAAGGGTGTCCTCCGACACTGAACCGGAAGGAAAAGGGATTTCAAACCGAGCTGCAGGAATGGAAAACACAGCATTTCTCTCTTTCTTTTCCCCTTTGTTTTTAATTGGGATAATCTGGGATTATTGATTGTGTTCCCATAGGCTGAGAAGCCTGTGTACCATGCTCCCCACCCGGTTTAGAACACCCTGTGCCACACCAAAGGACACTCCTGTGCACACACCCATTCCCATTTTGCATTTCTCACCTGCTTTCTGCTCTGTCCCATCCCAGGGGCAGTGGAAGAAAGGGCGAGCGGTTTGGAAGATGCAGCAAGGGTAGGAGAGAGCAGCTTCACAGCCCAATAGCGAGCCAGTGCCATGTCCCAGTAATGGGCTGCCAGCCCGGCCGTGCCCACGGCCGCAGTGGGGCTGGGGACAGTGGGGAGCTGCTGACGCTGCCCCAGCCTCGCCGGCGCAGGCAAAGTACCGCGAGGGGCTGGGGAGCTGCCCCTGCGCTGGAGGGATGCTCTCCTCAGCATCCCCCCTCCACCCTGCTGCGGGAGGGACGTGTATCAGGTTGACGTCCATGAGCATGGTGCCACCAAGCATATCGGGCACAAAAAAATTCTATGCAAACCCCTGAACAGCTCTGGGATACCGATACCCCTCGTGGGCCCCCACAAGGCTGGGGCTCTTCAAACCTGCTCTGCAAAAACCTTTGTTCCCCAAGTGATCAGAGCACATGTAGCAGGTCAAGGGTCCTCATCCTCATCACTGCCAGCTCTGGGGGACACAGATGTTACCTTTCCCCTAGCTTTCCTGTCCCCTCTGCTCAGGGGCATCCTGGGCTGCTCTGGGATCAGACGGCCTCTGGCCATTCAGATGTGTCCCTTACCTGCTGTGGCTTGTCCCTGCTTTCCTGCCACTGCTCTTGCGCCTGCTCCAGAAAAAGTCTTGCAACAACTCCAGCTCCCCCTTCTCCCCAAATCTTCCCATGGGAACACAGGCAAAGACTTTTATTTTTAGAAAAGCCATACATATATATATGCGTGTCTGTGTGTGTGTGTGCGCGCGTTCAATTAAAAATAGCAAAGCAGTCAAATTGTCCTGCTCCTTTTGATATGCCACAAGGGAAAAGATCCTGGTGCTGAGATCACAAGGAGCAGCTGACACCAGTGCTCGGGATGTCTTTTGATCAACTCCACAGATGTGACATGTCCCCATTGGCAACAGGGCTTGGTAAAAATAAACTCCTGCGATCCAATGCTGCTGAGATGCCCTCTTTGGGCACCCCAGAGGCAGGAGTGCCCCGGCACTGCTACGCTGTGTGCAGCCATCCTGAGGCAGTGGCTGGCTGCGGATGCTCCCAGATTCCCAGCTAGCACAGGTCAGGAGTGCCTGAAAACTCAGCTCTGCCTACATCAGTGTCCCCCCCCTTGGAAAAAGCGGGCAGAGCCTTTGCTCAGCATGGTCGCCCGCACGGGCACCCGGCAGGGCATCCCAGCCTGAAGCCGCAGCTCCAGCCAGCCCCCTCTGCATTTAACTGGCATAGCCACCGAGGACTTGAGTCTCTGGAGGGAATCCATCCCTCTGAGCACTGCTAGCCCAGCACTGAGCGCTGAGAGCAGAGCCCCTCTGGGCTGGCCGCAGGGGTGGGGGAGGACGCAGCCCCCTGCCCAGGTAGGGGGTGGCAGCGGCGATGGGGAGGCTGCCTGCGGGCACTGGACCTCATCTGCTCTGACTTTCCCTTTTCCCACCCTTTGCATTTCCTGCTGCCTTGGGAGAGGAGTGAACTTTTGTTCTAATTTTACTCGGGAGTTTGTAGGAAGATCAGCCATGGGTTCTTGGTGTGCAGCCAGCAAACACCCATGGAGACATGCTCAAAAATTCAGAGGCATCCTCCAGCCCAGACACCTGGCCCATGCGCGCTGCAGCACGGCTGCGACCAGAAAGCTGCCGGCAGCTCATTGCGACTTGTCTGATGAATCCCTGCTCAGGGGAAGAGGGATGCCCAGGCAGCTACGTGGGTGCCCCTGTGCCGCACACCTACATCCAAGCCTGGGCATCCCCTCCAGCAGCAGGAGCACCCCACAGCAGCACCATGCGGGCAGCTGCAACAGAAAGTCAAAGCTAAAAGGTGGAGGGCATTTGGGGGAACGGCTTCTGTTCAGAGACATCCTCCTCGGCTTTCTTTAAAGCATGAACCAGCTCTGACCTCAGCCCTAGCAGAAACGCAATTGCAATTGCAGGACAAAGAGGCAGCTGATACTCGCTTGCGTGTTGCAAGGAGCTTCGCCTCTGCAGAGGCTTTGCTTGCTGAGAGGACAGAGCATTAACGTTTTTATTCATTTACTGCTGAGCTCGGCAGCCCTTCCCCGCTGCGGGGGGGTTCTAACTTCAATCGTGGGAGCACGTGGGTTGCCCTGGGAGGCCGGCAGGGACCCTCATGCTGAGGGTTTGTGCTCGTTTCATGTCCCTGCAGAGGCTGGCCGGATCCGGCAGCAGCCGTGCTGTGCCTGCCTGGGGACAGCCTGGAGAGCAGGAGGGCTCTGTGCCCACCGTGGCCACGCCGCCCCGCTGCCAGCCCCGCTGCCCATGTCCACCACGGCAGAGGTGGCAATAGCAAGAAAGCGCAAGGGACAGTCTCCCAGCTGGCAGTCAAGGACGTCCAGAGGTCACCTCGCCAACTCTCCTGTCCTGGGGAGCCTCGGCTGCACCTAAGCGTTTCCAGACCAGTACCAGCAGGGCCTCTCCCTAACCACTGCGGGTGAAGAGGGGCCAGCTCCAACCCCAGCCTGCGCTATGCCTTCTTCTGGAAACCCCATGGGAGCAAATCAGTCTAAGAGCTTCTGGTGGCTCCTTGGTCAGCATCCCTTTGTCTCCCGGGGCTGCGAATGGAAGAGCTCCCAGGTGCTCTGGGGACTGCACCCACCAGGGCACCTGCTGTTCTAACTCCCCATCCCTTTGCAAAGCCCCCCTATCTTTGCCCTTCCCGGGGCAGCAGCAAGGCAGACTGGGACGAGGACCTAGCATGGGGGTTAGCTCCATCTCCCTGCCCGATCGTGAGGGCGGCTGTCATGGGCAACCGTCTCTAGTGTCCCCAGCAGCTCTGGCACGTGTCCTGGGCTGGACCTGCAGCAGGGTGAGGGCAGCCACTGGCTGCAGCCACATCCAAGGATGCCCCATTGAGCACAGCTCAGTGCTGGTTCCCAACATCGTGGGGACGGCAGGTGGGACATTTCCCCTTTCAGGTCTTTCTCCTGCTTTGGAGCAGTGTTAACTCAGGTGCAGGAGTATGTGAGGTCTCACCTCTGCAGAGACACGAGGTTCCTCTCCAAGCCCAACTCTAATTCAAATATTGGATTAACGAGACAGGAAATGTTTTCCTCTTCTCCAGTGTCAACTTGGGCTCTGCAGGCTAAACCCCCCAGTCAGCAGGGCTGGAGAGCCCGGCTGGGACCAGGCTGCTGGCTCCCAGGGGCAGCCGTACCCAGTAAGCCCACCAAGAGCAGCCCTTGGCTCCACATGTGTGCGGCCAGCTTGCCTGGGGAGCAGGCAGCGCACGGCCCTCCTGCCTGCCAGCCTGAAAACAGGCACCTACAACCCAGAGTTCAGCAGCCTTCAGGCAAATGCTGATGCTCTGGGGTTTTGCCTTCCCTGCAGCAAGCCTGGGAGAGAAGCAAAGGGGCGATGCCACCTCTGGACACGGTCTTGGAGGAACTGCAGCCCTGCTGCCAGGCAATCCCAACCTAAACCAGGGCAAGCAAGAGAGCTCAGCTGGCCATTGCCTGCAGCGCTTAACTGGCTCAGAGGGGCTGGGGACAGGGCAGTGACCATGACAAAGAGACCTCCAGGTCCTCTCCTCTGTCATAATCCCGACAACAGCACCGGTAGAAATATCCCTTATCTGCAAAACCCCGGGGTCCAGCCCCTTGAAGTTGTGGCCAAGTGTTTTGCAGTGAGGATCTGAGCGCACTGGGCCATGGCACACGCATTGTGCTCACGCTTAGTGAGGCTGCAAAAGTTTCGGCTTCTGAAGTCTGCCGGCACGAAAGCGCTGCTGGATGGGTGCGGCGCCTTCGCAGGAACTTAATCCTGTTTAAGCTTGGGAGGCCAGATTTGCATTGCCACCTGCATACACGGCCCCAGGATGCTTTGCAATTGCCTTGTCACTCACATGCCACTTTGCTGTACAGAAAAAAGGAAGGAAAGCAAGCGGCAGCACCTCAGAGGGGCCAAAGGAACCGGCCAGAAACAGGCAGCCCATCTCCTCGCTGAGGAGCCGAAGCGGTGACTCAGCCCCGCACGGAGCCTCTTCCCTCCCCACAGCCAAGTGCCTACCCAAAGCATTAAGGGATAAATATACATCCGCACGCGCTGGAGACAGAGCCCCAAATTAGCCAGTAGCATTTAGGCTGGGACCCAAATCAGCAGAAGGTGAGAAATGCCGAGAACATCAAGTGCCGGCTCCCGCCAGCCCCCCCGCGGCAGCACGGGCAGCGCTGGCTCCCGGTGCCCGCATTTGTGGCTGGCCGGGGAGTTTCCCCCTCCTCACCCTCACTCCGGGCTTGTCTCTAAAAAGGAAAGAAAATCCTTGGGCAGGGGTTTTGGAGACAGCCGTCCGGGCTTATCAGGGAAATCCGTAATCACAGACTGCTTGCAACGGGGATTACAGCCATGCAGGCAGGCGGGCACCGGGCGGCTGCTTCACCGGGATGAACTCTTCCCCGGGCAGGCGGCAGCGGGCTGGCTGGTGCGGCAGCTGGCATGGTTGCCCCAGGCCCGCTAGCGGCTTCGGGCAGGTGGGAGCCCCGCTCAGGCAGGCAGGGACGGGCGCCTGCAGATCCCCAGCACCCTCCCGGGTTGCCCCAGAACCTGAGCGGGGAGGCAATGGGGGCACACGGCCACTGCGACCCACGCCGGGGCCAAAGGCAGCCCCGTCCGCTCCCGGGGTGCACCCTGCTGTCCCCACGGCTCCCACCCAGGGGACGCGGTCCCCACGCGGTCAGGCCAGCAGCACCCTGGGGTGGCAAAGCTGGGTGCTGCCAGCCCCTTATCATCCCCAAGGACATGCCAGCTCCCTCCCAGCCCTCCCAGCCCAGAGGGACCTGTGTGGGGTGGGCATCCCCCCGCCAGTAGCGGGGAGGAGGGAAGAGGTGAGGATGGAGGAGAGAGCTATAAATAAGTGTAAATACAGCAAGAAGGCACCTGGCCAGAGCTGTGAAGGTCACCGGAGTGTATGCCAGCAGATAAGCAACCCCCCTCCCCACTGGCATTTGACAAAATGTCACTGTGAATGAGGGAGAGGTGGTGTCGGGTTGTGCCTTGGCCTGGCCGCCCCTCGTCACCCCCCCTGATATTTATAGCCTGAGAGCCCCAAAGCGGAGGGTGAGCGGTCCCTCCTCGTGAGGCAGCGAAGGCAGAAGGGACCCTGCCTGCAAACACACCGACGTGACATGGTGGTGGGAGGCACGAGGAGTGCCGAAGCAGGGCCGTGCAGCAGCAGGCTGCCGCTCCCTCATCCGGCTCCCCAGTTTTGGGGCAAAAGGAGCACAGGAATCTCCCAGGGTCTGCACAGAGGCGTGCAACACCTCGCCGTCCTGCTAGGAGCCGGGCATTTCGCCCTCCGCACTCTGTTGATTTTTAATTTTTTTTAATTCCTGCTAATCTGTTTTAACGATTCAGCCCAGCCAGCGGGAGGAAAAACCAGCACTAGCATTTAAAGCCCGGACAAAATAAATAGCAGGTTGATCCTTTCTTCCACTCGAGCTGCTCAGAAACAACTGCTGCTTGTCCGCATTGCCGCGGCACGTGGGAGCCGCCGCGGCGGTGCCAGGCCCCACGCCGCACGCCCCGCACCGACATGCGTGGAGCAGCCGCCCTCCGGACGCAGCCCGTGAAGCGCAGAGCGGGCGAGGGGAGGGGGTGCGGGCAGCACCAGGTACCCGGCCCAGCGGCACCAGCAGGCCAAGGGGTGCTCGGTGCCAGGCTCTGAGCCACAGCCCGAGTGTGAACACAGTCTCGCTTGCTGACTTTTGTCTTACATTAGAAAGGTGTAATTAAGATCAACCATGAGATGCCAGTAATAGGAAATATTAAACATTAACTGCAAACAATAAACATGAACTTGCCAGGATATCTTTGATATGGAGGAAAGATGGAAGAAATTGCACTAAGCTATCCTTGAGTCACAGGATAGAAAAAAGGAGCCTGAGATACTGGTAATAATGCCCTGAATAAACAACGCTCTGCTGGAACACTTTAAACAAAGGTGTGTCAGGTTTAGGAAGAAGGGCAGCAGCAAAGTATATCACAGGTTAGAGAGCTGCATGTTCATACTATACGCGGCAGCTGTTTATTTGGGCTCCAAATACAGAGTCCAGTTTATTTTTGCCTGAGCTCCGGGACGGGCCAGCCCAGGGCTGCAGGACCCGCTGGTGCCGCAGCAGAGCCGGGGAGACCCTGCAGCCCCAGCCGCCCTGCACAGAGCCCAAAGCACCTCTCCACTGCCGTCGCCCTCCAGCACCGCTGCCGCCAGGGCAGCACCGCCAAGCATGAGGCAAGGGCAGAAAAGGAGAACCGATGGTTGTTCTGCCCCACACAAGGAGAGGGGGCAGCAGGTAGATGCAGCTCCTCTCAACACCAGCTAATGGAAACGGCACCGGCTGACTGTGGCTGCAGCCAAGCACCATGCCGTGCCGGCTGCTGCTGCTGCCGTGTCCCTGGGATACGGTCTGCCAGGCAGAGGGCTGTCCGGGCAGTGCCAGCATGCTCGGGCACACACAGCGTGCTGATAACACTGTCTCCCATTGCAAGAGAAATGACAGCTTTATCCTGCGCCCCTCGAGCCAAACAGCAGCACCCATGCCAACCCTGCCAGCAGCTAGCCCAGCAACCACCGCCCATCACTGGCTGATCCTGGCATAGCAGAGAGCAGCACCCCCAAATATGCGTGTGCCAGCGGCTGCTGCCAGCCTTGCCCCCATCACTGACGGGTGCTGCTGCAGGCAGCGGGGCTGGCATTGCTCGGTGGCATCAGCCAGGCAGGGCACAGGCCTGGTCCTGAACCCTGGTGGTGTTTGCTAAGAAATTCCTTGTTATCTGCCCCAAAACCAAAGGCAAGACCAACAGGCAGCAACCGGCACGTGCCGAGCCAGGTACAAAAGCACAGTAGGAATTGAGATGTCCCATCAGCTCGGGAGGTCTCCAGCCCTGCCATGCGATCCCCTGGCCGTGGGGAGAGAGGCACAGGCAGGAGCAGGCAGGTTTTGCGCTCCAGCACGACGCTCACCTCCTCGCCACAGCACTTCTCCAGTGAGGCAGCACAGCCTGCACAGGGCAAGGACGGAGCAAGAGGTGGCACAAGCCCTGCAGCCTCGAGAGGCTCCACGCAGAGGATGATGCCCAGCAGGACAGGGAGCAGCAGGGGCTGTGGCAGAGACCAGCGGGGGCATCAAGACCCCAAAACTCTCGGGACGGCTTCCGCTCGCAGACCCATAGCTGGAGGTGGCAGGAAACGCTGTGGCCCCGCAAGACAGGCTGGGGAGCCCCGGGAGCGGAGCTGACCCTGAGCTCCAGCCAGGCTGGTGGCACAGGGGGGCCAGGCTGCGCTGTGGGAGGGGGCAAGCACCTGACTCACCAAGGAGCTGACTATTAGCCAGCTTCTGCTGGTCACAAAAATTCCCCGCGACGGCAACTCCCTCCTTTTGAAAGGAAAACATGAGGGGGCGATTATTTTCAGACCTTCCTCTTCTGATGCCCTGGCAGCCAGCAGCCACATGATGGCTGTGGGCAGAGGGACGCCAGCGAGGAGGCTGCCCCGGGGTCAGGGTGGCTGCAGGGGCCAGAGGGGGAGCAGTCCTGCCCCTGCCCTGCTCTGGCCACCAGCCCCTTCGGAGGTTTGGTCACCAGCTTGCGGGCTGACAGGGCTCCACAAGGCCCCTTCTGTCTGGAGGATATTGCAAACGTCTTCCCATGGCATAGCCCTTCCCAGCTAACACCAGTTCAGCTCTGTGGGCACTGTTCACCCTGGCACCGGCAGCCCTTCACCCCTCTCAGGTGACTGCAAGTGCAAATCCCTGCCAAGAGGCAGCGAGCAACTGTCCCTCCAACTCCCCACACTACAAGTAAGGTTGAACCCGCAGTAGCACGAGGAAAGCAGAGCTGCTGCCCGCAGGGAGCATGGTAGACATCGCTGTGTCATGCCATGTCAGATTCCTGCTCCAGCTCCAGAGCTGCCCAGGTGAGCCCAGCCTCAGCCATGCTCCCTACCCGCAGCCACAGCCTTGGGATCTTCTGTGGTGTTGTACTTGGAAAGCTCCCCTTGGCTTTGCCAGGAGCCACAGCTGCAGCCTGTGGTCCTGGGAATCCCTGAACTACTTCTGGGGGCTGGCACAGGCAACGTGGGGTAGCCAGGAGGCTTTTGGGGTCCACGGGCAAGCGGCAGGGAGAGAGCGTGCCAGCAGGGCAGACTCTCAGTTGCACCAGAGCCACTCGCCCCGCGGTGCCGCCAGCTCTGGGGTTGCTGCCTTGAGGCTGTGAAACGGCACGAGAGGGAAGACCAGCTCCGGGTGAACTATGGTTACTGAAATATTCTCCTCCCCTGGCTCGGGACACCAAAGACAGGGCTTTCTGGGTGGCAGCTAGCAGGAGGCAGCGGCTCGGTAGGCAGCCTGGCTTCGCCACGCTCGGCAGGGGGGCTGTAATTCCCAGCACGTTCTGGCACTCCGTGTCAGCGGATCCACAGCCGTGAAACAGGAGCTGAGGTTAAAGCTGGCCTGAATCCTGCCCCTTTACGTACACATCTGATGAGCGGGTGGAGAAAACCTGCTGACTGCTGGACACCACAGCCCGGTGTTATCCCTCTGCCAGGTCTGTGACCATCATCTGCAGGATGCTCGTCACCTCCCCGAGCCATAGGCACCTTTTCGGACCTCACCAGTGCTCCCGTACAGAGCAGGGACTGTCCAGGCAGCCTGTCCCCTGCCGGGAGCACTCCCAGTCCCTTTTGCCACGGAGGTGGCAGGCAGGGGAGGGAGGAAAGCATGTCTCCTGCCTGCCTGCAGGTTTTGTATTGAAGCTCAGAGAAGTGTTGAGGCTTTCCCCACCATGGAAGACAGTGCAGTGCCCCACACTGTTTGGTGCTGCCCGTGCCGCCGGCAGCAAAGCACCCTCTTAGCACTAATCAGGACGAGGCAGGAGACGGGGAAGGTTCAAGCTGGGGTTAAGAAGGTGCAAGGAGGATCTTCCTGCATTAGCCTGACCTCCCAGAGGGTCCAGCCCTGATGCTCTGCTGCCACAGGCACGCTCCAGTGATGCGCTGTGCCCTGCCAGGGGTTAGGGCACCATCACCAAACCTGACCCACTGTGACCCTCAACAGACCCTTTCTCCTGCCAGACCCTGGCTGCACTGGCTGTCCTGCTGGGGTCTCTAGGGGATCCCCCGCTGTGCCCAGCTCCCACGTGGAAAATGAAGTTTTCGGCTGGAGGCGCAAGGCCTCGAAGGATGAAAACCGCTGTGGAAAGGGCAAAACTGCTCAGATCTGTTCGTACCTCCCGCCAGGCCTGTCCATGCATGCCCAGGCCCATATCCCGGTGGGGGTGGAAGTGCCAGCCCTGCCCAGCCCTCCCTGCCAGGTGGGCGAGCGCTGCCAGCCACCCCTCGCTGCAGGGGAACGGGCAGCGCTGCCTGCACCAGCTCCTGCCTGCTGCCCTGCACCCCATGGCATGGCCATGCTGCCTGCACCTCACTGCTCCCTATCACCAGGGTCCCCTGCGAGAGCAAGGAGAGGGGCCCCCCCTACCCCTTCTCCTGAATTGGGGGTTCCCTCCTCTCCCTGCTCTGACAGCCCATCAGCTGGGCACTGCAGTCTCCCTGATTAAATTAATGCCCATTTTCTGCACAGTGCCTGGAGGTGTCCTGGCCAGAGGAGATGCATCACCACCCGGTGCGGTCACCGCTTGGCTCTGCTCTGGCACGACTCTAACTGTGCTCCCCAGGAAAGACAGCAAGGGGGGAGCAGGGGAGCCTGGGCACTGGTGGGCAGGCACGGCACAGGCGCAGGCACCTCCTGGGCTTGCCAGGGGAGGGCTGTGCCAGCCCCAGCACCCCAAAACTGCAGAGAGCCAGCACAGCTGCATCACCCCTTCAGTGACTCAAACCACCTAAAAAGGTGGTGGGGAAGGGGGATGCTGAACAGCTGGGTATTTGCCAGGTGGCCATCATCAGTGCCAGGAAATCACCGGTATTAACTGATCAAAAGTATTGATCCTATTCCAATTATTACAGTGGGGAAACTGAGGCACGGGAAGGTGAAAGGAGAGCAGGTTACAGCAGGTCCCGTGACCACGGGCTATGTACACAGCTCCCAGTGTGGACAGTGGAGGCGTGATCCCTGAGCAGCACCTCCGGGGCTGCAGTGCAGGCACTGGCAGCACCCGCTGCACGTTCACTAGCACAACCTGTTTGGCCTGGGGATTTCCTGGTGCTACACCAACCGGCACAAGGCTTTGCTGTGCCTGGGTCTGCACCAGAGCGCTGCCAGTGTCCCGGGGAGTGGTGGGTGTCCCAGCCAGGCTACCTGCCCCCGGGGACCCGGGGTTGGGACTCTGTCCCTGCTTTTTGGCTTGGCAGGGAGCATTTCTGGGGGCCGCAGCCTGGAGCTGGCACTGCCAACCTGGCTGCTCCTCCGAGCTTTCCCCAGCATTGGGACCTTTCCCCCCGCTGCAAACAACTGACTCACCCCGGAAAGAAACTGCTCAAGATCTCCAGATAGAAAAATCCCTCCGAGGGCAAAACGCTCCTTCAGGAGCACATGCAAACCCGGGCGATCACCCACGTACACAAAGCTTCACGCTATTCCAAATTCCCCGCTGCGAGGGACCACACCTTTCCCCTCCCCAAAACCCCAGCCCGACAGGCTCCGGCGGGGCGCGCAGGAGCTGCGTGCCCAGGTGGGGTCCAGCCGCTCCCTGCTGCGGCAGCTGGGGGCTGGGACCTCTCCCCCCCCCCAGACCAGTGGGGGTGAAGCCCACAAACATGACTTCCTATGCTTAAATCAGACCCTTTTACTTGCTCCGTGTCCTGGGCCAGCTCCCTCACAACCCTACCCTGAGCTTGCCTGCTCCCGAGCCTTGTTCCCCACTGGTTTTGACCCTAGCTGATCCTGGGATCAACATAAAGCTAGAGACCCCGGGGCAGGCTGGCCTGAAATCCAGACCCGAAATCTGGATCTGACAGCCTGGCACCCAGGAACTGGTCTGACCCACCATCCACCTCCAGGTCAGCAGCACCAGAGCCGAGGGTCCCCTCCGGCACGGGGGCAGCCGCCTCTGCCCTGGCAGTGCCATGTCCCAGACGGCCTGAATCCCCACGCGGGGCTCGCAGGGATTACGGCGCCTGCTTGGTGTGCCACCTTCACGCGCTGTGAATGGTCCCAGCGCCTGGCAGCAGCTCCCCAGTCACGTGAACAGCTCCAGTCACCGTCCCCACCGCTGCCTCCGCGCCTCGCTTTTACCCAGTCCACCTCCCTGCGCCACAGAGGACATCCATCTCCCTCCGCTCCCTCCGCTCCCCGTGTCGGGGGCTGCCATGCGGGAGCGCGGCCGGGTGTCCTTGGGCAGAGCATCCAATGTCACCTCGCAGGGCAGCGCAACGGGTCCGGCAAGGAGGCGGGCAGCAAGGCCCGCGGCCGCGCTCGGCACGGCACCGGCAGAGGAACCTCGCGGGGACGCTGCCCGGGCCACGCGGGCCGAGCCCGCGGGTAAAGCTGACTTCACACCCTCCCACCGCTGCCGGAGGCGAACGGCCGTGCCTCCGAGCCCCTGGCAGCACGGGCACGGCACCGCAGCAAGCAAACGCCTGGGTCTCTCCATCCAGCGCTCCTCCGCGAGAGCGGCTTCCAACCGTGGGCGACTGGGTGGAGACACGCGTCCCCAGACCCAGCCGAGCTGTGCTTGGTTATGCAAACCATAATGGGAGCTGTTTCAACGAGTTGGACCGCTGCCTGGCAGTCAGGTGCCTTCTCCTCCTCCTCCTCCTGAAACGGCTGCCAGTCCCCTGTGGGCAGCTGCCCAGGCTCCTGCGGGTGCCTCCATCCCCACGCTGAACACCACGTGCCTGCTATGAACAAGGGGCTCTCCCTCCCTGGGGTGCCCCAGCAGGTGGGGGCAGGCATGGGGGCTCACTGTCCCTCAGCACGATGCGCTGTTATCCCCCAAGCGCAGCTGTGAACCAGCCCCGTCAGCGGGTTTCACAGTCCTTGAGGTGTCCTCAAGTGCCCCCGTACTGCCGACGCACAGCGTGCACCACGGGCAATCAGAGGAAAGGTTGTCCGTGCGCAGCTCGCGCCCACACGACGCCCATCGTGCTCAGACGGGAGCAGGGAGCCGGGGCCGTGCAAGCCCCAGGGTGCAGCAGAGGTGGGGAAGGGGCCGCTTGCCCCATTGCTGGTGAGTTTTGCCCAGCACTATGGCTGTGCTGGCATTTCCCACCCTGTCTGCATCCTTGGTGGGACCCAGGCACCCAAGCAGACTGCTCCCCGGGACCTGCTGCGATCAAAATTTGGAGGGGTGTGGGGAAAAAACAGTCAAGGTGCTGTGAGCCACAAAGGAGGCCTCTGGCACAGCTGGTCACCATGTCTGTCACCAGCTGGCTCAGCCACACTCAACATCTCATGGCAATGGCTCAGTGTTTGGCTTTGCCTGAAGAAACTTTCCCCAGGCTAAGAGGGGAGAGGAGCCAGCACATGGAAAGCATCTGCTCCAAACAGCCTCCAATATGTTGCAAAACAGGGGAAAAAACCTGGATCCGAGCACCAGGCATCTTCATGCAAATCTCATCCTTCCCAAGCCGGTACTAACCTCACGCTCTGGGATAGCAGGAAACCTGCAGCTTGGCTCTGCACAGCGCTCTTCGTCCTTTGCACAACACTTCGGCCTCTCCTTAAATTTCAACACGGATTGCACGGAACTTCTTATGCCGACGATTGAGTCAGTGGAGGCTGGGCAGCCCTGGCTCCGGCAGGGAAATGTTCCCTAACCACCACCAGCTGCTCCCAGCAGCTCCAGTGGCACAGCCAGACCAGCCGGGCTGCTGCCAGAGGTTCAGGCACCGTATGGATTAGCAGCTCCGCGGTGCGATAGCTGATGCTGTGCTGAAACAGAGGATGAAGTGGCATGAAGCCAGCCTGCCTGCACCAGGGCTGTGGGGCTCCTGCCACGGACCGGTGTCCGACCCAGGCAGCCCAGGTGGGAATGTGGAGAGGGAGAAGCGCTGCAGAGCCAGCCTTTGTACCGCTTGTTGGAAAAGGGAGAGGAATCAGCCAGCCCAGTGCTGCCTGGGAAAAGCCAGAGAAAAGAGACGCCGGCCAGGCTGCACCAGCAGCAGTGCTGGGAGAGGGAGCTGACACCAGGCTGGGGTGGCACAAGAGATGGCTCCATCCCTGCAACATGTTTCTTTACTACAAACTTCTGTGCAACAAAATAAGGCCTTTGCCAAACTAAACGGGCCGTGAGCCAGCTCCTTCCAAGGCTCCCTGGGATGCTCTGCTCTACCCATCCCTCAGCGGGTGCCAAGATCTTGTCGCAGGTGTCAGTTTTTCTGTTTGGGGTGTTTTTCCAGCTGGTGCTGGATGTCCTTGACGAGCTTTTCCACAAAGGTGGCATCAAGCTGGAGGAATGGGGAAACCTGCCTGCGCTGAATAGTAAAACCCGCTGGCAATGCTGTGACGCTTCTCCAGACGCTGCATCTAAATATAGACTCCTCATTTATTATCCTGCCGGCTGCTGGATTTGGTGCGAGAGGAGCCAGGGGGCTGCACTGATGCTCCCTCTTTCCTGGGGACTGCCTGTACACATCCAGTGCAGAAGCTCGCATTGGCTGAAACAGGGTGCAAAGCATAAACACGAGCCTTCCCTCCAGGTGTCTCCTAAGACATGAGGCTGGTTTGCTCGTGAAATGCTGTGGGTCCAAACCCCCACTCTGCATCCCAGAGGGGTTTGGAGATGCGCTGGCATGAGCAGGTCCTGCCTGGGTGGGAAGGGATTCCCGCTACTCCTGGTGAGAGCAGCGGCAGTATCCAGGCCTTCCAGCAAAGGCTGCGCAGCTTGCCTGTGGCTTCCCTGCTGATGAAACACAGGCACGCTCCTTCACCCAAACGAGCCACGGATGCCAGCGCTCGACCCAGCTGTCTCGCTGGGACCACGGGTGAGGGATCGTTTCTGCCAAACACTCATATGTCACACCAGGATTTGTCCCTCTGTTGCGCATCCTGGAGGGAAGGAGACATCCCCCAAAATTTGCTGGGGAACTGCAGCCTCTGTGGTGCCTTGCCAAGGTTTTCCTGAGAGACCCTGTTCACCAATGGGAAATGTGGTGCTGCGGGGGAAGGAGGCGATGCTCAGGGCAGGGCAGGCAGGGGAGGATGGAGATTGCATCCTGCACATCCAGGAGAGCACAAAATCCTGCCAGGCTCAGCTCTGGGCCATGGTGTGAAGGCAGCTGCCATGGGGCTGAGGCACGGGCAGGAGCAAGAGGGGTGAAGCCCGGGGTGCGGTAAAACGCTGCTGGCTGCCACCCACACTCACAGGCGGCTGTGAGCTGCCATGCTGCGGCACCGTTCCCCTGGCAGCCGACCCCACGCTGCCTCCCCACCTTGGGCCAAGCCGCACAGCCTCTTCACCCGAGATCCCGCGGGGGAGCACTCGAGGGGGTGGGACTCAGTGGGACCCCAAAGGTGGTCCTGCTAAAACCCCAGCACTGACCCCAACCCACGGCCCCATCAGAGCCGTCCCAGGAGGCTGGTGTGAGCTGCCCACAAGCCTCCTGCCTGGACAGAGCAAGTTCCCCGGACCTTTCCTGCTGCTCTCTGGTGGGGACATCAGAGCAGGGGCCCTGTGCAAGAGGCAGGAGGGGCAGGGAGCCATGCTCCCGTGGGTGCCATCAAGCCCCACGCTGTGCACTTGCTGCCTCCATCACCACATCTGGGAAAAATGGGTAAAAAAAGGGGACGCGCTGCAAGCCAGCCTCTACCCCCACGCGGCCAGGAAGCCAGGCTGGGCCAAGGCGCTGCTGGCTGCTCGCAGCAGCCATCCACCCCGCTCTTGGCGCCGAGTCCCATTGAGACGGGGCCAAGCAGGACGGGAACTCCAGGCATCCTGCCGCCGGCGCTCCCGGCCGGCCGGTTCACGCTAGGACACCTGCTCCCCGGGTGGCCAGGGCGCCCTGCTGCCAGCACTGCCGGCCTCGGCCACGGCTCCTGCCCCATGACCACAGCGCCGGCCAAAGGAAACAGCCCTCCGGCTCCCCAGCCCACCTGGCCTTTCCCCCACAGCCACCCCACTGGCCAAATGGGAGGCTGGGAAGTGGCGGGAGGGAAGGGGTTAAGCCATTAACCATCCCTGCTGGAGAGCGGCTGAACCCAGGGCCCATGGCACCCACAGAAGCACCAGACCTGCACTCCCATGCATCCTGATATTGAGACCACCCATGGGTCTCGCAGAGTGGTGGGGGCCTGCTGGGGGCTGCCAGGCCGGCAGCGTACGCTCCTCTGGGTGAATCGGATCATGTGGTGGTAGCAGCAAAGGCAGCCATGGCACCCACTGCGCCTGTGCCACCGCTCACATGGGGACCGGGAAGCCGCTGGGCTTGCAGAGCACTGCTGCTGCACACCCCGCATCGCACACCCGCCCATCGCACACCCTCCCGCTGTACACTCACCCAGCACACACCCGACCATCACACACCCTCCCGCTGTACACTCACCCAGCACACACCCGACCATCACGCGCCCTCCCACCGCACGCCCACCCATTGCACACTCCGCTGCCGCACTCCCGCCCATCGCTGGCACACGGAGGGTGCGATGCAGGCACCCAGAGCATCCCCTGGGCAGGGGCAGAGGTGGCTTCCCCTGCTCCTGAGCATCTCAGCCGCTGGCTGGAAGTTGAGCTGGGTGGCTGCAGAAAGAGCCCGAGGTCCCCGGACATAAGGGATGCTTACACCCCAGGCTGCCGTCCCCACGCAGGAACAGGCAGGACAAGGTGAGGGGCTCATGCAGGGCAACTGAAAAAGCCATTCTCCGACTGACGGGTCCTCAGCCCCCATGGAGTGTCCCTGCTGCCACGGGGGCTGCAGTGAGACTGCTGCTGCCAGTGGCCCATGGGGACCCACAGCAGCACAGCGGGGAGGGAGCTGGGGCTCTGCAAGCCCATGGGAGCCCCGTGCCCACAAACATCCCTCAGCCCAACCCTGGATACAATGGGATGCTCCCAGTCTTGAAATTCCCATTGGGGACCAGAGATGGGGGATATGTTTGGCCCTTTCCCCCCAAATCTCACCATCTTCTAACCAATCTTCATGTTTTCAGAGCATGAGAAACCTGAAGCAGTCCGACTGTCACCGCATCCCCACACTCAGGGTGAGCTGGCCAGTCCCACGCTACATTCCTCAGCCAGACCTTACAGATGGCAACAGCCCTGCTTTTGGGGGAATGTCTGGGCTCACGAGGCAGGAGCACATCAGAGACTTCCCCATGCCTTTGGGGGCTGCTCCCCCTTCTCCCCTTGTTCCCTGCTCAGGGACCATCCTATGCACAAAGACTTAGAGCAACCCAAAAAAACCCCAAACGTGATCTCTGGATGACCTCCTCCTCCCTGTGCTGCCATCTGCTGAAGCAGCAGAGAGGGGACACAGGGACGCCCTGCTTCTGCCTCCCCCCTCAGCCCCAGAGGCCTTTCCCCTGCTTTCCCCAGGCTCACAGGGGGCATAGACCCTTGGGCAGTAGCTGGTATTTGGGTAACAGGCCACAGAGCACTGGGGACGCAGAGCCAGGAGCACGCGCTGCTGCTGTCCTGACGGACAGCAGCCGCGCATGCTCCAACAACTCTCCCACAGCCACCAGCAAACACCCCCGGGACCCCCGAGTCCAGATGTGAGGGGTGGCAGATGGGGGAAGAGCTCAGAGGGGAGCAGAGCCTGCCTGCCTGCAGCTCTGCCCTCCCTGCCTGCAGCTCTCTGGGCTGGGGGACCCTCCCGTGGCATCCCTGCTTTTGCCCCCGCCAGGACCGCAGCTTATTTTGGATGGTGACATGTGCCAGGTGAGGCTTTGCTGCTGTCCTGCTGGAAGCAGCCCTGTCTCCATCGCTGGTGGGAAGCTCTGCAACAGGCTCCTTCACCCCGAACAGCTCACGTCCCCTGGCTGTGCCACCCTCCTCACTGCTAACGACAGTGACCCTCTCCCACCTTTCCCCACAGGAGGATTTTGCTAACGCCTGCCAAGGGATTTGCAGGTATAAAGGGCTCGCTAAGTGCTAACCGTGCCCGGGAGCCGGCTGGCATCCATCTTGGCAGGCACCCAGCGCCATCCTGGAGAAACCTCTGCAAAAATCACACCCCGTGCCTGCTGCCCCAGGGCCCCGGCAGCCCCTTGTCCCAGCCATAGCCCCTCGCCAGGGGCACGGGTCCCATGGGAAGGAGGCAGTGCCCGGGCAGCGAGCGCAGGGGACATCCAAAGAAGGAAAGGAGTCGGACGATGGAGGAGCCGGCTGGGCTCCCTGGCTGGCCAGCGCATACTGTAAAAGGAGTGGGAACAGGGACTGCACAGCTCCAGCTCCAGTGGTTTTAAGATGGCTGTGAAGCCAAGAGAAGGAGGAGGAGGAGAAGGACATTAACCCTCCCGGCACTGTGCTGCAGCCAGGAGCACCTCAGTGAGGATGAATGACATATTTTCCGAGGCTCCACTTAACAGCAGATGGACCGGGGTCCTCCTGACTCCCACCCAATAAAATGCAGCTGGTGATGCTTTCAGGCCTGGCAGTGCTGAGTTGGGAGACGCTGCCCTCAGACAGGCTGTGGGAAGGAGGAGGAGGAGGAGGAGGAGGAAGAGGCACGCGGCGGATGCCTGCGGGAGGTGGGTGACCCTCCACGGGTGCAGGATGTTCAGCAATGCCTCGAAGACCCCTCAGACACAGACTCCCTGGGAAAGTGCCCTCCCGCTCATGCTGCCCCCAGGAAAGCACCCCACCGGGTGCTCAGCAGCACCAGAGGGGCAGAAAAGGGGCACCCATGGGTGCCAACCCTCTGGGTGCCTGCCTGTCAGTATTGCCATCCCTTGCTAGCTGCTCAGCGGGGAGCAGCAGGGCTGAGCGGTTGCTCAGCTTCCCTCCTCTTTTCCCGGTGGACATGCACGTGAATAATCACTTTTTTCCTGCTTAATGTTTTCCTTTAAAAACATTGGGCTTGGCCTTCCCTGTGCTTTTCTGTGGGATTCATCAGAGCTGCAGGAACCCAGGCACGGCAACTGGAGGAGCAAAGGTATTGGGCACTTAACAGCAACTTCCCTTCTCCGAAATGTTTATTGGTCATTGACGTCAAGTAATTATTGAAAGTTATTAATTAAGAAAGCATTTAAGACCGTTGCTTTTGTTGAGGTTTTGTCATTACAATTAGTTTATCAGCCAACAGGAGAAACATCAGCCTTTGCAGTTGCTGGGAGTGCAGCAAAGCGCCTATAATTAATTTCCCTTTCCGCAGCAAGTATTTTGCTTTGACCTACCTTAGGGACTTGTGTTTCTCCAGGTGTGCCAACCACAACAGCTCTGCAAACGCCCAGCCAAAGGGACTTCAAGAGGCCATCAGATGGGAACACCATGTCCCCTCTAGCCTGTCAAAGGCAACTACACGTGGATAACAGCTCTTTTCAGGAAAGCATCCTGGCCAGACACCCTGATTCTGGGGAAGAAGCTGCAGGGTTAACAGGGTTGAGTCCCGCAGTCTCTCCAGGTCCATCCTGCCATGCTCCCATGCCACCCGCTGCCATGTCTCTGCCTCCGATGGCACCCACCCCCCTGTGCCAGTGCCAGCGTCCTGCCAAGGAGCAGCTGACTGCGGGCAAGAGCTCAGGCATGCTGTCATCTGCAGCTTCATGTGACGGGTGATTGGGCACCAGACAATGTCCCTACACCTGCCGGCACCCCGCGATGCTCTGCCCCGAGGGCTGGGCTCAGGGCAGGCAGAAAACTGATGGGGCGGCACGGGAGATGGCTCTGTGCAGCCACCTGGGGCAGCTGAGACAACTGCTGCCTCTGGGAGCTCCCAGCTCCTCTCCTACCAAACCGCAGCCCACTTGGCTGACCCCCTTTCCACAGGGGCAGCAGTACAAGCCCACTCAGAAGGGGTTGACCCTTCCCAGTTCACCCCATGCCTGACCAGGGGTGGCATGGGGTGGCCATGCACCCCATCTCCTCCCTGAGAAACTGGCTGAAGCCCGCATGGGTGCAGACATTGGAGCACCGGTGCCTTCTCCTTCCCTCGCCCAGGTGACCTGCGCACTGCAGCTATCACATGGCAGTGTGTCCCACCAGCTGCACATCGAAAGAGGTTTTCTTTTTATCTCCTTCCCGTCCTGGGGAAGTGGCTGGCTCCCAGATGCTTGGCACCAAGAGGCACTGCTTTGGCAGCCCAGTGCTTTCCAAGAGTTCCCCCAAGCTCCTCGTACAGCAGCAGCACCAACTTCAAGCAGCAGCAGGCAGCTGGAGGGGTGAGCTGGGGCTGGGGGGTGCCTGGAGATCAGCACAGCCCCACCGGTACCAAGCAGGAGAGGGGATGCAAGATTTGTGCTTGGAGTGGCCCAGGGCATGAATTTTGGTGGGTTATTGCTCCCTTATTTCCTGGGTCCTCTGGCCCAAGGGAATGTGACCCCACAGCGGGGCTGCGTCCTTGCCTCTTAACAGCCCACTCTCCTCTTGCCACCTACTCTGCTCGGCACAGTCCTTGCACCCTGTCCCCCGCGGGAACTCGAGCCTGGGAGACCACCACGCTGCACCAGACTGTGCCTTTGAGATGAGCACAGCACCCCAGTGACCAGGGCACAGGGACAAGGTACCTGCGCCTCTGCCACCCTATCCCACCCACCCCGGCGCTCCTGCCTGCCCACTGGGGTGGGCAGGGCAGGATGGGCAGCGGGACACGGCACGCGCTGGCAGCACCGGCATAGCACCCAGTACGCGTGGCAGGAGCTGGCCCCGGCAGGCGTGCTGCGGGTCCCGCCTCACCCCTGCGTGCACCCGCACGCCCCGTGCACACTCGCTCACGCAGACCTGAGGCTAGCAGCGAGGTGGCTGCTCCAGCACCCAAACCCTCAGCCTGCTGAGCGCCCAACGCTCAGGCCCGGCTGGAAGGGATGGCCGGGAGGGCAGGCTAAGCCCACGGGACGCGGGGCTGCCTCTCGGGAGGGGGGCTCGAGCGTTGCTCTGGGCTGGGATCCTGCCTCAGCCCAGGCACAGCCAGGCAAGCTTCGGGTTGGTCCCTCCACCAGCAATTCCTGCCCGGTCCCGTCCCTGCTGGGGCACCGGCGGCTCTGCCTTCCCTGGGAGAGCCGGGGTGCCGGTGGGTGGGTGAGGCCGGGGGGTGTGTTGAGGAAGCAGGCAGGCTAACAGAGCCCGCGCCCCCTGAATGGCAGGCAGCACAGTTGTAGCCTGCGAGCAGAGAGCTCCTGCAGCCCTTCCACAGAGCAGGCTGCAGGCGACTGCAGGCCAGTCACCCGCAGCCCTGTGCCCCCAGGCTGATGCTGGTGCAGCCCCTCGCAGCCCCGGTGCGTGAGCACAGCACCAGGAGGGGCTGGCAGCCCCCGCTCAGCAAGTGGGTCAGCTATATATAAACGGAGCAGCCCCAGCAGCACCAGTACCAGGCACCTTCCTGCCTTGCATCATTGCCACCCTAAAAACCATGGCCTGGAGACAGGGGCTGGCTCAGCCCAGGCTGTGGCAGCCGTGAAATGATGCCACCTCGCCAGAGGCACTGCTGAATGTGCTCCTTCGCAGCCATCGCCCCGAGGGCTCCCAACCCTGCACCCCGCTTGGCCAGGGCAGCCACCCCAGAGGCGGGGGGACCCGGTGGGACCGACGTCCGCCGGACAGACGCTCCCAGGAGGCCACGGCTGCAAGCGGCGTGTGTACTCTGCCACACAGAGCTGGCCCCCAGGAGGGAGATTTCCACTTCCATTCATCGAAACCAGCCGCCCCAGCTCCCAAGCACCAAGGCAACAAGCTCAAACCCCCTCATTAAGGCTGGGCAGACACCTCCTGGGCCCGAGGCGCACAGGCATGCCTGCTCAGCAGCGTGCACGCGCGGGTTTGGCTCGTAGGGTGATGTTGAGCAGCCCCAGCACACATCACTGGGTAAGGACGTTGTGCAGGAAGGCTGTGCAGCAGGGCAGTTTAGTCCCAGTATCCCCAGTTTGCTGCACCCCAGGGGCAGATGCCTTTCTCAGTGCAACCTACCCCCCTCAGCTGCACCGTTGCGGTTTGTGGGTCCAGTAAACCTGGAGCTGGAGCGCAGGAGAGGCATGGTTTGGGGTGCTTTGGGCTGCTGCCACTTTCACAGCCTTGCCAGCGCTGCACAGGAGGAGAGGGCTGGTGTTCAGCCTGCATCCCTGCAAGCAGCTGGAAAAGCCCTTTGCAGCCTGCAGGTTTCCAGTTTTCTACAGTCGAACATCACCAGCCTCTCACCCAGCCTAGAGGGCTGGTTATTAGGGAAAAACACTTTAATGAGCCAGCTCGTTAAAGGCAGGAACAGATTAGCCCAGGAACCTGAGGAACTCTGTGACTGCTGAGTTCAAGAATAGGAGAAATAGGCCTTTCCCTGGCAGTGGCAGGAGATGCTGCCTCAAAGCAGTGGGCTGAACCCATGAATCCTCAAAGCCCTTTCAAAGCCCTGCACCCTCCCAGGAGTCTGCATGAGCTCTGAAGACGGAAGATGCTGGGAAGGGAGGACCATAGCTTGAAACCTATGAAAACACCCACTAAAATACAAGTGGAAAATACTCCATCCCCGACAGTCAAGTTCAGGCACTGCCTCCTCCGCTGATGAAGCAAAATGCCAGCACCAGCATCGACTTCCAGCAGGGATGCTCCAGGGAGAAAGCCTTTGGCACAACACAGCCCCGCTGGACCAGAGTGACGTGGGAGGAGAGGCAAAGGCAAGCAGAGTTCAGAGTTACAGAGAGTCACCAGAGAAAAATTAACCCTGGAAAAAAAATCCTGCTCCATTTCCCACTACAGGGAAAGGTTTGCAGACCATCTCTTTCCACAGCCAAATGAAACGGTGGTGAGCAGTGGAAGCGCGGAGTGAGTGGGGCATCCTGGGAGGTCGGGGTTACCTCCAAGCCACTTGGGCAGCAGGGAGAAGAATCAGGCCCGTGCGATGGCTGTTGTGAATGAAGGTGGGAACAGTGCTGCTGAAGATAACTTTGTGAACAGGTACTATTAATAGCAATACTACAGGGCGCTTTTTTTGTGCTTTCTGCAAGGCGCTCTCTGGGATTGGTGAACATTAACGGTTTGGGCCCTGCTACAACACCAGGGAAGCAACCGTGTGTGCGCATCGCTGGAGCCCAGCAGCAGACCGATGCCCTCAAGGAATAAGGACCAGCAGCAAGTGGCCGACTGAGCCAGCCACCCGCCGCCGCGGCAGACCAGTGCCGGTCGGGCGCTCAGACCGAGGATCCCGCGCGGGAGCTGCTGGCGAGGCTGCCGCCATGCCGGTTTCCATGACGACTTCAGCACTTGGCGCGAGATGGAGATGACGGGATCAGCCAGGAAAGTAACTGAGCGGAGCTGGCGTCCTCCGTCTGCCACGGCCGGAGGCACAGCCCTGCCAGCCCCGCGCGGCCGGCTGGCACAGGGAGAAGCCCTGGGAGCCTCCGGGCATCTGGGTCCCCCTCACCTTACCGGGTGCATGCTGGCTGCCAGTTGTCCCCGTGAAGCGGAGCCTGCGCATCCCATCGGTCCCTCCCCGACACCTCCATGAAAGCACAGTCCGGGTCCCGACTCCCACCACCGGAGCACCCGGCCAGGTTTGTGCCCCTGGCTCTCGCCCCGGCCCTGCATTTTCGCTCCTGGTGGGGCTGTCTCCCCGGTGGCACCACCATCGAGCGCGCACATCCCTTCAAGCCCCAGCTTGTGGTGTCGGGGCCAGCCGGCACAGCGGGCAGCCCGGCAGGGCGGTACCCAGCTCAAGGAGATGCTGCAGGCTGGGGCTGAGCTGGCACCAGGACCAGCCAAGCCCGGCAGTACCAGCCTGCACCGGGACAGCCCTGATCCTCACGCCCCACGGAGGCTTTCCCTGGCTTCCAGGTAATCTAAGATCAAGCACTCCAGCCAGACGTGCTCAGTCAGATGCCCAGGGACACCACGCAGCAGTGGGGAACCGAACACCTGCAGCATATGACTCCCCAGCTGGCACGGTCCCCCCAGCCCCAAAAGCCACCGGTGCCCAGCTGAGGAGCGCTCCGCAGTGACCGCATCCCTCGCCAAGCCGCCGCGCGTGGCTGCTGCTTTCCCAGGCTGCTGGCGGGGAGCACGCAGCGCTGGGGCAGTGCAGCGGGTGGCTGGGACCCCCAGCACCCCCTCCCGCTTGTGCACAGGATCCTGCCGAGCGCCCTTTTATTCCAGCAGTGCAATTAGCCTTGCTGACCCCTGAAATCCTCAGCCTCTCTAAGCAGCCATGCATTAAATCCCGGATCCAAGAGTGGAAATAGACTTCGTAAAAGGCTTATGGCCCTATTTATTACATTTTACGCATGACGGAGTCCGACAGCACAGCAGCGGCGCTGCGGTCGGCGCTGGCTCTGCCTCCGCGCCGAGGCAGACTGACAGACGGACAGGCAGGGTCTGGAGCGGGCAGCAGAGCCTCGGCGGGTGTCTCCTCCTGGCCAGGCTTGGGTTGCCAGCTGAGTGCTCCCTTAGACGCAGGCAGGCAGGGATATCGATCTAGATGAAAGCTAATACCGCTGTCGGGGCTGGGTAACCGTATCTGCCGCACATTTGTATTCCTTAGAGCAGCGCGGGAGTGCTGCAGCCATCTGCCGGAGCGGCTCGGGGATCCTGGGGATGCTGCGAGCCCTCCGGCCGGATCTCAACTGTGCTGCCTCCTCCCATTTCAATGTGCAGCCTTTACCTTCTCTATTTCACCTCCACCTTGCTAGGGCCAAATAAGACAGACCTGAGGAGGGCATCACCAAAACGGCAGGGTCCTTCCTTCAGACCCAGGCCGCCTCCACCCAGCAGGGACTGGTGGGGCTGCCACGGGGCAGCGCCGAACCTGCCCGGTCCCTGCCCACGCGATGGGAGCCGGGGGGGCATCGCACTGGGGTTTGCAAGGTTGTGCAAGGGCACCGTGTGAAAGCAGCGTGCACGTGCTCACCAACACCTCCCCAGGGGTCCCACCGTTTAGCCAGGTGGCTCCTGCCCCGGTGGGATGGCAGGGGTGGCAGAAGACCCTGCACACCAGGGTGAGCCCTGGCACGAGGCTGCACAGCTCCGAGCTGGGCAGAGGGCACGGTGACAGGCAGGGGTGGGCAGCAGGGAGATGTGGAGGCGTGCAAGGAGGCAGAGCTGCTGCGTGCAGAGGAAGCAACAAGAAAAGCACAGGCATGAAGGCTCAAATAACTGAGGGACCCTCTGATTTCCCGCAGAAAACGCAAGGCAGCTCCTGCATATCTCCATCAGGGCCTGAATCACAAGACAGATCAGGGAGCCCCTGCAGCAGCACTGGGCCAAGGAGCCGGCCTTTTGCTGTCAGTGCTGCAAAGCAGGGCAGAGCAGAGAGGGCACGCAAGGGTGTCCCCTCCTCATGCTTACAAATAGCCAGCTGCAGAGACTCAAGCAGCATGCGTCCCTGGGACAGCAGCATGCACAAACGGCTGCTCCCCGCTTTCTTGGAAGGGACCCATGGCACCCTCATCGCAGGGCAGTCGGAGATGTCAAGAGACAAAAGCAAGGGCCACTTTGTGCACCTCCAAGAAACTTGGCTTCCATCAATACTTCATGCAACATGCGAGCCTTGCGGATCCCAGGTGGTACAAGAGAGCCCCACCATGCCACGTAGGCAAGCTGGTGAGGCGGTCAGACCACTTGGGCAAACCCATCTCTTGTGCTCATTCAGAGGGCAATGAGGGGCCTCGTGTGTATGGAGAAGCAGAAGTGGGTCCATGGGATGTGCACAGTGCCCGGATCCTGACGCAGGTGCACGGTTCCTTCCTCCAAGGGGAGGCGATGGCATGTTAGCAAACAGCGTGTTTGGGCGTAGATGGGCTCTGGCCTCAAAAGGCATTGAGACATTTAGAAAAAAACCCTGCAGTCCACATCTCTGCAGGTTCCTGCTTCCCTGCCGGTCACCGCTGCAAGCTCCCCGCTGCCCCGGGACAGCTGCAAGCCTGCCCTGCTAATGTCAGGGGAAACCCCCCCGGGCCTGATTGAACAAGGCTTAAACTCCCCCTCACACCCATCCACAAAGGTCCCATACCCACCAGGGCACTCACAAGCTAATCCTCCCTCCAGAGTGGCTGCTATATTTAGGTAGCTAAATGAGACAGAGTGGCTTTTTCCAAAAAAGAGTTAGTTTGGGTTACATAAATACAGAGAGAAACTTGAAAGCTGTGTTTCCAGGTCCTTGCATTGCCATAAGTGAGCAGCAGGGACGGGAACAGTCTCCCCCCAAGAACCTGCCTTTCATTTATTTTTGACTCAGCTGGATATGCAGATGGGTTTCCAGCTCCTCTGGGCAGACGGGCAGGAGGCGAGCGGTGCAAACTGAGACGAGGGAGCCTGGGCAAGCAGACCCTCATGGGCAGCCCCTGGTCACCACAAGGAGGTGGGGGCCCAGGGGCTGCCAATGCCCCACATCCCGGATGCACTAACACCGGAATGGAGGAGCCATCGCTGCAGGAAGGCCAAACAGCACGACTGAAAGCACGGGCAGGAGGAGTCAACAGAAGTAAATAAACCGAGCAGCTCCAGCCCTCCCCATCCGTGCCTGTCCTAACAGTTCCCCCGCGACATCCCTCCCTGCTCAGCTGCCAACTTCCTCCTGCATCCACTTTCACATCCTAAAGCCTCTGGTCCCATGAGGAGAGGAGACGTGCATGCATGAGCATGTCCCGCACACCTACCGCTGCTCCCCCCAAGCCCCGGGGCTGCAGGGCAGGGGCTACCCCTACTCTCCAGCTCGGCTGCTGGTGTGAGCTGTTGGGAAGGGTTGGCTGCCGGTCGTCAGCAAAGCAGTGTCCCCACCAGAGCTAGGTGACAACACGCACCAGGGGGGGTTCTGGGGACATGTACCACGTGCTTTCATTTTCAAAATACATATAAATAGACATACTTATTCCTTCCTAAAATGACATGGCCACAAGAAAACAAAAAAGGCAGCTCAAATACCATCCAACCTTTCAGCCTGAGAAAACCACACAGTTCTCATAGGCTTGAGTTCTGTTACCTGGGAAATGGGTTTTAGCACCCAAAACCAACATGCGCCAGTCTGCTGGTGGGGCCCACACAGAGACAGAAACTTCCTTTTTAAGAAAAACATTTGCAATTTTTTCTTTTCATTATTAGCACGGTTAGGTTGTGACTATTTATGTGCAAGCTTGCTCGCAACGAGAAATGATGCTGGTTGGTTTCAGACTCCAGCTCCAGCTATGCAGAGCTCTGGGGTTTATGCTGTTCAAGGGAAGGTTTGAAAATCCTCCTGTCATTAAAATGCTGGAAGGTGGCTCTGAGCCACACACCCCTCACGCAGGCAGGGCTGCACGCCCCAGAGCAGAGGGGGAAAGGAAAGCAGCTAAGCAGCCGCAGTTTAAAGGGAGCCGACAGGAATGCAAAGTTTAATTAGCTTGAAGCCAAGGGCCATGGAAGTTGCAAACATTTGCACTGAGGCCGTGCAAGTCCTGGAAAATCGGGAGAGAGGGACCTGAGCTGGAACAAAGTTCAGCCCCGCCGTGCTGGGTGCCAGGTGAGCAACCTCTGTGTGGCAGAAAAGGGCACCGCCGGCTCGCCTGGCACAAACCACCGCGCAGCACTCGGTGTCCTGCCCTGCCCTGCCCTCCGCCAGTGCTGCCTGCGAGCGGGCAGAGCCCTGATCCTTCTGGCACACAGGCAGCGGCTCTCCCCCCTGCTCCGAGCCCAGGGAGCGCACGCTCTGCCTGGGCGACGTGCGAGGAGCCGAAGGACCGCGGCCGCCCCAGCCCCGCGCCCACCGGAGTCGGCAGGCGATGCGCGCAGGGCGGCTGGCCGCTGCAGGCAAAGAGAAGCCAGAGCCTGCCCCTGCTTTGGCCTTCAAGGGGAGCTGCGCGAGTGCCATGTTTTACGCCTCCAGCTCCTCGCTGTTATCCAAGCACGCGTACGACCGTCACCCCGGCCGCGGTCGGCGCTGCTCTTTGCTCTAACCCAGCCCAGCTGCTGTGGGGCCGGCTGCAGCTCTGCCCCGTCGGTCTCGTGTGCGTGCAAAGGGTCGCGGCAGTGGTCCCACTGGGATGTTTCCTGAAACACCCCACAGCTACATTTGCACTTTCTTCATAAAAAAAAACCAACACGTAACTCACTCCTACCTCAGCGCTTTGGCTAGAAACAAAGCAAGAAAGGGCTCGGCAAGAAGGCTGCTGAGGCCAGGGGGATGGACCACGCTGCCGGCAGCAGCTCCCCTCACCCCAGCTCTGTGTGCCGAGGGACAGCTGGGGCTGCTCCGGCCGCGGGTCCCCTCACGGTAGGACAACCAGGTCCCCAGCTGTCACTCGCAGGCAGCGAAACCTGCCGTCCCCCCTCATCCGGGCAGGAGGGAGGAGAAGAAACATGATTAGAGGCAGCTGGGCTTCCTTCCGTCCGCAAAGCCCAGCCGGCCGCCCCAGCACGCTGCTCTGGCTGCGGCACAGCCCCAGCTCAGCCCCCCGCCTGCGCCGGGATGCTCTGCCCTCTCCCCTCCATCTCCCCCCCGCCACAGGATTTCCTTGCTCTTGATGTGCATGAAAATTAGGAAATGAGGGTTCCTCGGGGACCAGGTCGGGAAGGCAGCTTTTGGCGGGGGGAAAGGATGACGCCTCCCACACCCCTCGCCCGCCGCCCCATATGCTGGGATCGAACAGGGTCCTGCAGCCTCCCCAAACACAGGCCGGGGAAGCAGAAGCGACGGCGGTGATGAACTTGCTGCAAACTGAAACAGGAACTGAGGAGCCTGACCAGTGGCGCTGGCTCAGCAGAAGGGACTGTTTCGGCCAGCGTGCTCCCTGCCGCTGCAGGCAGCGACCGCAGGGCGCAGAAGCAGCGCAGAGGAAGAATTTAGAAAATGCATCACAGTAAAGACATGCTGCCCTGCAACTGTAGTCGCTGCAAGAGCTCGAGGAACTCGTTTTATCCTCCGGCACCTCAGCACAAAAAGCTTCCAGCATCAATATAAAGCATGTACCGCTCCGTCCCAGGGAAGGGGAGAAGTGTCACATTGGCCCTCCTGGGGCACTGGGGTCTCTCCCGCTTCAGCCCCCATCACACCGGCTCACCCTCACCAAGGGCAGAGGCCTCCTGCTCCCAGCCACGAGGGCAGACGCCTGCCTGTTTGCTGCCTGGGTGGGCAGGGTGCTGCAGGAAGGGTGGGTATGCGCAGGCAGATATAAAAAGCTCCTGTCATACTTCAGCAGGACCCTCATCGTGCTCCCCCAATGAAGCTTCGGGTGAGGGGGGCGGGGGGGGGGGGCACTGGGGAGGCATCCGGCACCCAGTGCCTGGCGGCTTTGCCTCCGGACAGCAGGGATGCAAGATAAGCGAAGTATTTTCCCTAAGCCCCACATTGCTGCCCGGGAGCCAGCAGTGATCAAAGGTTAGTCTGGCTACTGGATGGGGCCATCTCAAAGAGCCCCCAGGGCTGCCACAGTCTCCACACACCCCCACCAGCAGATACCAGACTTGCCACATGGAGAACCCCTCGCCCGGGGGGTGTGTGTGGGGGGGTGTTCCAGCTCTTACAGGGCCAAAGGAGATTTCCAGCTTTTATTTTTCCCTGTCTTAATTCTGAAGTGGACCAGTTTAATGTAGCAATTTGCCGCAGGTCAACCCTGGCTGTTGCATCTGCCTGGGGAGGTGCAGCGAGACAGAGCAGGGTAAGGACGTGGCTGATGAGACCGTGAGCGCTGCCAGATCTGTGCAAAGTCCTACGGCATTTCTTGGAAGCTCCCATTGTAAAAAACCAATAAATAAATAAATAAATAATAATTTGTGAGCCAGAGCTCAGGCAAAGCGCTGAAACGTAGAACAGCCGAGCGATAAGGGAAGGGAAACACATTGGCTGGACCATCACCCTACGGTGCGGCTGTCCCTGGCAGTAGGTCACTACCTCACCTGACCACCCGCCCCATTAACTTCAACCTTTAGTCTCTGGCTCATTACTACAAGCAGAGGCAGCTTAAAACATCCTCTTCCACATGCTCGCAAGAGGGTAGCTCACCAGCCAGCAGGCAGGTGGTGAGAACCTGCCTTTCCCAGCATGGCATGCAGGCAGGGGAGCCGGCTGCCCGCTCTCGGGGTGCAGGCAAGAGGCTGTCCCAGCCCGTGCCCCCCAGGGAGGAGCAGTGCCGCACGGCCAGGACCACGGCCGTCAGCCCAGCACGGCCGTGCTGGCAGCGGCAGCTCCGGCATGTACAAAGTTCCCCCTCCGCTAAATCACTTCAGGCTGCCAAGCAGTCACGAGAAATATAAACCCGCGCGGGGTTGCCATGGAGCGGGGCTCAGCCGCGGGAGCCCGAAGCCGATTCCTCCGGCAAACACATTTGCCGACCCAGGCCCTGCCGGAACCTCGTGTTCCTGGCTCCTCGGTGGCGGCGAGCGAGCACACCATGCCTGGTCCCAGCAGAGCCTTATCTCTGGGGCCAGCCCTTCCCTTCCCTTCCCCAGCAGAGCCAGGCCCCCTCTGTGCTTGGAGACCCCCACGGGTGCTGGAGCTCTGGGCGCCCTGCAGGGACGGTGCCCCTCACCATCTCCCCAAGGCCACGGGCAGGCAGAAGCGGTGGCTTCGGTGGCGTTTGCCCCGCAGGCGCCAGGCAGCGAAGGCACAGCCTGGCCCCGCACAAAGCCTCTGCGCCAGCCCAACGGGTGACGTCCCCGAGCTCCCACGGGTGCTGGCACATGCCGGCCAGGGGGAAGCGTGCCCTTGCCAGCACTATGCCTGCCGGCAGTGCAGACACAGGGCTCCCACGCTCTGCCACGAACTGGCCCCCAGCCCCACCGAAGGGGATTTCAGAGTCCGGCGGGCTCCTGCACCTCGGGAACAGCGGGCAGCAGTAGCAGGCAGCAGCGGCCGGCAGCACAGCAAACTGCCCGGCAGGAGCCAGCCCGTGGCGTCCCTGTCTCCAGCCCTACGCCAGGGACCATGGGACCCAATCCTCAAAGCCAGGAAGGGGTTTGGGGCAGGAAGGGCATCCCCTGGGCATTTTTCACCGGACAACCACCAGCACTGAAGTGCCGGAGCAAGTGGAGTTTCTAACTACAAAGAGGCTTTTGACATTGGAAAGGTTAATGTGAGAGAGAGATCCGTCTCCCTCACAAAGCTCCCTTTGCTGGAGGCACTAGGTTGAGACCTTAATTATTCACCTGTTGGAGAGGTGCCTTTCCATTACGGCATGAGACCAGGGCAGGGATGCGCAGGCAGGAGGGAGGAAAGCCCACGGAGTGGGGCAGCCCTGGTGCCCCGCCAGGGCGGGGAGCACCAGGGTATCTGGTCAAAAGCAGGGGGTGAAGGCAGGCAGGTGTGTGGGGAGGCTCTCTGAGGGGCCAGATTTCAGGGACCCCCCCTTTTCCCCCATCACTGCTCCCAGCGGCTGCTCTCTCCCAGCTCTGAGCAGCAGGCTCAGCAGCACGCCACGCTCGCCATCTCCCGCAGCCACCGCTGCGGCGCGGGCAGCTGCCGGCATCCCCGGCAACCGCCGCCCCCCACTTTGCAAACGTACCCGTGTGGCCTCTGCTAACTGCCACCGTCAGTAACAGCCGCCACCCTGCAGTGCTTTCCTGGGAGGGGTGGGGGGGTCTCCAGCCCCAGCAATGCAGTGGCCTTCGACCCAAGCTGCAGCAATGCAGCCAGGCTGGAGATACGCTTTGCACAGGCCCTTGGGCTGTCTCGGTCATCCAGACACCACCCCCCCCTGCAAAATCTTTGAGAGAAAAGCCTCAGAAAAAGCAGAATATCAGTCTGCTCGGTGAGGACTATCAGAAATTAGGGATGTGTCCCCACTTCATTACTGGCAGTAACAATTCACCCAATGGGCCACTTCTCCACCAAGGGCTTCACTGTGCCTCCTGTACTCATCAATGGATTAAGCTGTTAGCAGGAGGCTGAGAAGTTAGAGAATATTGTATTTCAGTTCATGTGATCTTAAGCATCTCTCTGAGAAGCAGCTTGGTTCTGGGTTGGTTTTTTTTTCCCCCTGCTGCACTTCATTTGGGGTTTTGAAACAAATTGAAGCCGTAAGAGTCAAACTGCTCCTGCCTTTAGCAGGGATGCTGAGAGTCGCCGGCTGTTCCGTGGTGCTCCCGGCAGAGCTGCCTGGCTGGCACTTTGCAGCGCCTGGTGCCAGCAGACGAACCAGCTACAACCAGCTTCATACCTCTGAGCAGCAAAGAGTTGCACAAAATGGATTAAGCGGGCCCAGAAATGACACATTTTGAGTCACAGCAAAACAAAATCACTTTTTTTGTTGTTGAAAAGGGAAAAGGAGTTGGCAGGAGAAAGGCAGATATCAAGTGAAAACCCCTGATTTTCTTTCTGTAGCAATGCAGGTACCATGTGAATCATCGCTGTCCTCGATATGTAAATAGAGGTTAGCAGGCATGCTCAGCACAAGCCCATATAATTAAGGGACTGATGCAAATATCCATGTCAAACCTTCACCGTGCATCTCCCCAAGAGCCCTCCTGAGGATTCCTCCCCTGGCGAGGAATCGATCGCCTGGCACCTGCCCGCACCCAACTGCGCCTTTCTCAAAACCTACTGCGAAAGCAAGGACTGGGGAGGAGCATGGGGGAGAGAGGAGGAGAGTCAGAGTTCCTCAAGATTTCCACGAAGGAAATGGCTAATATTGATGATCTCACGGCCTCCTGACATTGTAGCCTCTCAGGATAATCTGATCTTGTGCTGGAGCACTGGGGACTTCGTGGAAGCAGCTTTTGGGCTTCATTGAGAAGTCAGTAACCCAGTTGTAAGCAGAGGCTCGTACAGTAGTAATGGGGAGAGACGTCAGCAGCCAGCCCCGGACCGCCTCCCGCTCCGAGTTATAAAGCGGGCATGTGACAGCAGCCAGGGCTGGAGCCTTCCCTGCAGTTTCATCAGAGGTTAAGGTACAAGCACAACACATGCTTACAACTTCAGGCAGTTCTTAAGTAAATGCATGCAAATCATAGCTGGGGGGGGCGCTTCCCCCCCCCCCTTTTTTTTTCTTTACTTTTTACCCTAGCCTTTAACCCCTCTGCGCACGTGGGGACAGGAGGAAATGCAATTATCAAAAGCAGGCGCCGGGTGGGAGAGCAAACACAGGCTGCACACGGCTGCCGAAGGAACCCGCAGCGGGCTGCAAAGATCCCTTTGCTACTCTTCATCTTACACACCCCGCAGACATCAGGCTAGCGCTAACTCTGTGCGTGTACCTACACTGCTCCCTCCAATACAGTGCACGTATGGGAGAGGGAGAGAAAAAGAGGGGACAGGCACAGCAAACTGGATTTTAGGACATGCCATAAAAACAGTCGTCTTTCGTCACAGGCCATTTCACAGTCCCAAATTTTGCAGGGGATGTTCACAACATGGTGGTTTTGCACCAGAGAAGGATGACAATTCGCAGGATTTTTTTTCCCCTTTGCAGTCCCTTTTTGGAATAAGATTCCTAAACTGGCACATCAAATGCTAACCAAAAAGCAAAAAAGAAACGAGCCTTCAGATGCGAGCTGCAACCACACGAGCTTTTCATTTCACGTTAAGCACGCAGAGAACAGGCAGGTTATTGCGGGGAAGCGGAGCCAGGAACTTTCACCTGCCCAGGGAACAATGGGGGCGGTGGGAGCTGCAGCCTTTCTGCCATACATCCTAGGGATGGCATCCCACACAAGCAGCCTCCTCTTCTCTAGCTGACGGTTCCCTCAGCAATAATAAATCCGTCCAAATCGGAAAACGCAAACTGCTTACAAAATCTTCTCGGCCCACTTCTCACCCTTCCTGACCCTCCTGCGGTAATCAACCTGTCAGCAGCTCTTCGTTAACAACCGAAGCTGCCACCTCCCTCCTGCTCTGCCCCCAGCAAGCTGCCCGGGTCCCAAGCCAAGCCGGAGTGCTCTGGAACTGGTGCATGCGAGGAGAGGTGCTGGGACTACATCGATCCAGCCGGTGGCAAGACCTGCCTGGTTCTGTCTGGCACACGCACCGGGGGCAAATCTGATTTACCAAGTCTTGAGACCTTATTTGTTTTGAACCCAAACAGCGGGATTAGTCCCAGTCCCGTTCCCCCACACACATGCTCCTGCTGTTTGCAATCCCGGAGCTAAACTGGTGAGAGAGCAAGGGTTGGGATGAACACGCTAGCTTCACAGTCGAAGCTATTTTGTAATCCGTGGTTATGAAAGTGAAGGGCTGGAGGGATGATATATAACTACAGAAAACTCTTCCCACTTGCACCAGCCTCATCAATCCGACTGCGAAATGCGCGGTTGTGCTCCGGATCAGTCACGGCTCTTGCTACTGCCCGGCTTATTGTATAGCGCCTCTCTTCCACCCCCCAAAATGGAAAAGCATGCGAGCCCTATAGCCAGCACGGCTCGCTCTCGTGATCGTGCGGGAGCTGCCAAGGAGCCTTAATCTGATTTTAATACCCAGCCTCGTCCAAAAGGGAGCCCATCCAGATTCTGGAGCCGCTGACTCGCAGCACCGAGACCCCTCTCCCTGCCAACCCCCCCCTCCCCAAACCTCCATCCCCCAAGATCCCAGCCGGTATGCGTGTAACTGACGCTCGGCATGACTCATCCCACAGCCCGGCTCTTATCAGCCCCCACCGCGCAGCCCCCTGCGGAGCCCCCCCCCCCCTCGCCGCCCTGCACCGCGGCGTCCCCCTCCCCACCTTTGCAGCGGGAAGGGCTGTTGCAAAGGGACGGGGGGGGTGGTATGTGCCAAATCCGATCAACCCATCAACTTCTCCCCCCCCCCCCCAAATGGGCGGGGGAAGCGGGGGGGGGGGGCGCGGGAGTCCACGTGCTAGTGGTGCTGAAAGCGCCGGCGGGGCTGCGGGGTTGGTGCCGCGCCGGGGCCGCCCCGAAGCCACGGGGAGGGCCGCAGAGAGAGCCGCGGGGGCGGCAGGGTTCCGCGCGTCCCCCCTCCACGTATTTCCCCCTCTGCGCATCAGTGGAGCAAACGGGACCCCCGCGGATCCTCGGGCACCTGGGGAAAGGGCCGGTCCCCAGGTGCCCCAGGAAGGTGGGGGGGGGGGGGGGGGGGCGGGGG